>NC_091997.1:29239304-29432273 GCF_044704955.1 Pristiophorus japonicus | reverse complement strand
CTCCTTCCCCTCTCTCTCCCATTCTCACTCTCTCCTTCCCCTCTCTCTCCCATTCTCACTCTCCCTTCCCTCTCTCTCTCTCCATTCCCCTCTCTCTCCCATTCTCCCACTCTCTCCCATTCCCTCTCTCTCCCATTCTCCCACTCTCTCCCATTCTCCCACTCTCTCCCATTCTCCCACTCTCTCCTTCCTCACTCTCCCCTTCCTCACTCTCTCCCTTCCTCACTCTCTCCCCTTCTCATTCTCTCTCTCCCCTCTCTCTCCCATTCTCACTCTCTCCCATTCTCTCCCTTCCTCTCTCTCTCCCATTCTCACTCTCTCCTTCCCTCTCTCCTTCCCCTCTCTCCCATTCTCACTCTCTCCTTCCCCTCTCTCCCATTCTCACTCTCTCCCTTCCCCTCTCTCTCTCTCCCATCCCCTCTCTCTCCCATTCTCCCACTCTCTCCCATTCCTCACTCTCTCCCTTCCTCACTCTCTCCCCTTCTCATTCTCTCCCCTCTCTCTCCCATTCCTCACTCTCTCCCTTCCTCACTCTCTCCCTTCCTCACTCTCTCCCATTCTCATTCTCTCCCTTCCCCTCTCTCTCCCATTCTCATTCTCTCCCTTCCCCTCTCTCTCCCATTCTCATTCTCTCCCATTCTCATTCTCTCCCTTCCCCTCTCTCCCATTCTCTCCCTTCCCCTCTCTCTCCCACCTTCCCCTTTTTTCTCTCTCTCTCTCCCACCTTCCCCCTCACCCCTCACCCCTCTCTCTCTCTCTCTCTCACTTTCTTCCCCCCCCTTCCCTCTGTGTGTTTTCAGGGCCCGAGGCGCTGCGGTAGGCCTCAGCCTCCGAACTGGATGTCCCAGTCTCCCCCCACTCGGGCCCCCGAGGCAAGTCCCCCAGGCCCTCCCGCTACCCACACACACTCACCAGGTCCCCGCCGCCCATCGCTGCCCCGGAGCTCCCTCACACCCAGCCCCGCCACTGGGAGACCGGGAGACCGGGAGACCGCCGCCTCTGCCGCCCTCTGGGCTGGAGGGTGGCAATACTTAGAACTGCAGCTCGCTGCTGCTGCAATATAGCCGAATAGTTTTATCACTGAATAAAAGTGCTCAAAGAAAAAAAAGTTTCTTTAATAGGCAATATTTTTTCTCCAGGTTTGCGGAAGCAGTGTCCACGAGATTAACCTTCAATTCATGGAGACGTCAGCACAATTCTAGACCCTACAACAGCAACAACTTGTATTTATTATCATCATAGGCAGTCCCTCGGAATCGAAGAAGACTTGCTTCCACTCCTGAAGTGAGTTCTTTGGTGGCTGAACAGTCCAATACGAGAGCCATAGTCCCTGTCACAGGTGGGACAGATAGTCGTTGAGGCTAAGGAAGGTTGGGACAGATTTGCCGCATGCTCTTTCCACTGCCTGCGCTTAATTTCTGCATGCTCTTGGCGTTGAGACTCAAGGTGCTCAGCGCCCTCTCGGATGCACTTCCTCCACTTAGGGCAGTCTTTGGCCAGGGACTCCCAGGTGTCAGTGGGGATGTTGCACTTTATCAGAGAGGCTTTGAGGATGTCCTTTTAGCGTTTCCGCTGCCCACCTTTGGCTCATTTGCCATGAAGGAGCTCCAAGTAAGAGTCTTGTGTCTGGCATGCGGACTATGTGGCCTGCCCAGCGGAGCTGATCGAGTGTGGTCAGTGCTTCAATGCTGGGAATGTTAGCCTGAATGAGGACGCTGATGTTGGTGCGCCTGTCCTCCAAGGGGATTTGTAGGATCTGGCGGAGACATCGTTGGTGATATTTCTCCAGCAACTTGAGGTGTCTACTGTACAGCCTTTAATGCAGTAAAACGTCCCAAAGCGTTATAAAACAAAATTTGACACCGAGCCCCATGAGGAGAAATTAGGGCAGGTGAAAGGTAGATTTTAAAGAGTGTCTTAAAGGAGGAAAGAGGTAGAGAGGCGGAGAGGTTTAGGGAGGGAATTTCAGAGCTTCGGGCCAAGGTGGCTGAAGGTACAGCTGCCAATGGTGGAATGATTAAAATTAGGGATGCTCAAGAGGCCAGAATTATACAAACGCAGAGATCTCAAAGGGTTGTGGGGCTGGAAAGGTTACAGAGTTAGGGAGTGGGGGGGGGGGGGGCGGCGAGGCAATAGAGGGATTTGAAAACAAGGATGAGAATATTAAACTCAAGGCGTTGTTTAACCGGGAACAAATGTAGGTCAGTGAGCACAGGAGTGATGGGTGAACAGGACTTGGTGCGACGTAGGATACAGGCAGCAGAGTTTTGGATGACCTAAAGTTTATGTAGGGTAGAACTTGGGAGGCCAGCCAGGAGTGCGTCAGAATAGTCAATAGAGGTAACAAAGGCACGGATGAAGGTTTCAGCAGCAAACTCCCTCAGGAACTTCGACCACCTCACAACCCTAACCATCTCTGGGAAAATCCCACCGTGCCATTCCATTCTACACGGAGGGGTGTCCTGTACAGCCTGCTCCACACGCTCTCCTCTTCCTCGCCTTCTTCTTCCGTCCAGACACGTCCCGTTGTGCCATCTTGCCATCTAGGTGGAGGAAGGGTCCCCAATGGAAGGCTCCATATGTAGGGACTCGGGTGGAGAGTGTTGCACGAAACAGTGACGTCTATATCGCTTTAAGTCACTTCAGTGATGCTTGCAACATCTGCAACCTGGATGTAAACATATTTCACATCTCTATGGAGGGTGAGAGTTTGCAGCCCCTATTCTATTACTTTAGGGGGCTGGCCCTCAATTTCTGGCTGCATTTTAACTCAACGCCTATCTTTGGTGCGGAGCGGGGTGGGCAGGTCGGAGGACTTTCTTGCGGGATTGGTGAAGTCAGCCATTCGCAGGTTCAGGATGAGTGGGGGGGATGGTGGGGGGGGGGGGCATTGGTGGTCGCCTTTCTGTCAACCCAGCATCACCCCTAATGGTTATTTAAACTATAACATAAGAATTAGGAGCAGGAGGAGACCATTCAGCCCCTCGAGCCTGCTCTGCCATTCAATGAGATCATGGCTGATCTTCTACCTCAACTCCACTTTCCTGCACTATACCCATATCCCTTGATTCCCTTAATATCCACAAATCTATCGATCTCTGTCTTGAATATACTCAACAACTGAGCCTCCACAGCCCTCTAGGGTAGAGAATTCCAAAGACTCACCACCCTCTGAGTGAAGAAGTTCCTCCTCATCTGAGTCCTAAATGGCCGACCCCTTATCCTGAGACTGTGAGCCCTGGTTCTCCTTCTTTCTATTGGATTCTAAAGAGATATTAAATACTTACAGCACAGAAGGAGGCTATTCTGCCCATTGTGCCTGTGTTGGCTCTTTGAAAAAGATATCCAATTGTCAACTAGATTTTAAAGAGCATCTTAAAGGAGGAAAGAGAGGTAGAGAGGGGGAGAGGTTTAGGGCCCTAAGCTCTGGAATTCCCTCCCGAAACTTTAAAAGCTATCCAAAGGCCACCACTGTCCCTCAGTGTCAACAGTAAAACTCCTATTGATAAACTGCTGTAACACATCTGAAAAATGATTAGAATTTGTCTTTACTCTCCGACTCACCTTATGGTTTAAAATCCCTTAGTTTAGCAGACTTGCTTTGAACATGAGATATTGCATGGTTTCCATTTTAAACTATATTATCCACTCGCAGATTTAAACCAGCAAAAGTAGAGAAATCAGAAAACCTAGCCTTGCTTCAGTTCTACAAGACCAGCAAAGGTCTCCATTCTATGGGCCAGGGGTTCTGAAGCAGATTCCTTTCCCTGATGACATTCAGTAGCAATTGGATTTTTTTTTGCCAGGTCCCGAGGAAAGTTTTGTAGGGCTAGAATTTCCTATCAGCCCACCAGCACCCGATCGCCGCTAAGATTGGGAAGATTATCGCTGGCGAAAACATCCCCCCCAAAAATAAAAAAATCTGCCGAGTGAAAAGCATGGGCCTTGCACCCCCATTCTGGGCGAAAAAGTGCAATTTAGGCTCGATTGGGTGGTTCTTCAACAAAATGGGTGAAAAATTTTTAAAAAATGAATAAAAATTTACCCCGAGGCTGCAGGTTGGGCCTAACACCAGAAAAACAATAAAAATAATTTATCAAAAAACATCAACTAAAAAAATCAGAAATAAACATTCCCAAGACACTTTAAAACTAAATCACTTCAACACATTTTTTAAATAATTAGTAAAAAAACAATGACTAACCTTTTTCTTGACGAGCCACTCACCTGCCGCCCAGCTCCGCTGATCCTCGTGGGCGGTTTTTAAAACTTACCTACGGCTGAGCCAAATATCGCGCCAGGGTGATCTGAAGACGGTGCACGCCGGCGGTCCACTCCACAGCGGTACCTCGAAACCGCCGCCGTAACTCAGGTAAGGACATTTTCGCTCACCTGATTACTGCCCACAATGGCCAATATTGCCGAGAAACCGGGCGGTAAGCCATAGGAAATTCTAGCCCACAGTATTTACAGCACACAAACAGGCCATTCGGCCCAACTGATCCATGCCGGCGTTTATGCTCGACTTGAGCCTCTTCCCACCCTACTTCATCTCACCCTATCAGCATACCCTTTCTCACTCGTGTACGTATCTAGCTTCACCTTCAGTGCGGTTTGCCTGAACTACTTCCTGTGGCAGCGAGTTCTACATTCTAACCACTCTCTGGGTAAAGATGTTTCTCCTGAATTCCCTGTGATTGTGAAGGATGTGAATGAAAGTTATGAAAAAAACGAAAAATAAAATTGGAGAAAATGATAATGTTATTTATTTTATCCTTTTCTCAGGAATAAAAGGATCAGTATTTGCCTTTCAGAGACCTCAACTATTATAGTCTGATTTTTTTAAGTGATTTCATGTTGATCGGGGTGAGTGTAGGTGTTGGAACACCTATTCCTGGCACTCAGTATCAGAATCAAATAGTTACAAATTGGATACAACGTGGTTAGATGCAGACTAAAGCTTCTTATACTCTCTAGCAACGTGCCGCCAACAAAACATCAGAATAGCACCCTCTACTGCGTCAGTAAGACATGTATTTTTCATTTTCTGTATATCAAAGTGAGATTTTTAATGTAATGCCAAGTTAGGGATAGCAGTGTGTTGTGGGCTCATGTTAGTTCCAGACAGCAGACATAGGAACCTTTCTATGCTGGATTTGAACCCAGATCCCCAAGGTGAGATGAGGGTGTGCAACCCATTGCATCGCCAGTTTCCAACAGCATTCCCCCCCCCCCCTACCGCCCTCCCCCCGGCCCCCGCCACCCACCCGCACCGCACCCCGGCCCCGCCTCACCCCAGCTAACAGTCTGATTTTAAAGAACGATTCCACTGTTGTGTTGATTGTGGGCGAATCTAGAACTAGGGGGCATAGTTTCAGATTAAGAGGTCGCCCATTTAAGATGGAGATGAGGAGGAATTTCTTCTCTCAGAGGGTCGTGAATCTTTGGAATTCTCTACCTCAGAGAGCTATAGAGGCTGGGCCATTGAATATATTCAAGGGGGAGATAGACAGATTTTTGAACTGTTAAACATCTCATCCAAAATTGGAGCAGAATCATAGAAGTTTACAGCATGGAAGAAGGCCATTTCGGCCCATTGTGTCCCCGCCAGCCAACAAGAGGCTATCGAACCTAATCCCACTTTCCAGCTCTAGGCCCGTAACCCTGCAGGTTACGGCACTTCACGTGCACATCCAAGTACTTTTTAAATGTGGTGATGGTTTCTGCCTCTACCATCCTTTCAGGCAGTGAGTTCCAGACCCCCACAATCCTCTGCGTGAAGAAATGTCCCCTCAAATCCCCTCTAAACCTTCTACCAATTACTTTAAATTTATGCCCCCTGGTTGTTGACCCATCTGCTGAGGGAAATAGGCCTTGTTTATCCACTATATCTAGGCCCCATATAACTTTATACACCTCAATGAGGTCTCCCCTCAGCTTCCTCTGTTCCAATGAAAACAAATCCAGCTTATCCAGTCTGTCCTCATAGCTTAGATTCTCCAGTCCAGGCAACATCCTCATAAATCTCCTCTGTATCCTCTCCAGTGCAATCACATCCTTCCTGCAATGCGGTGACCAGAACTGCACTCAGTACTCCAGCTGTGGCCTAACCAGTGTTTTATACAGTTCAAGCATAACCACCCTGCTCTTGTATTCTATGCCTCAGTTAATAAAGACAAGCATTCTGTATGCCTTCTTAACCACCTTATCGACCTGCCCTGCTACTTTCTGGGATCTGTGGACATGCACTCCAAGGTCCCTTTGTTCCTCTACACTTCTCAGTGTCGTACCATTTAATGTGTATTCCATTTCCTTGTTAGCCCTCCCAAATGCATTAGCTCACACTTCTCTGGATTAAATTCCATTTGCCATTGTTCTGTCCATCTGACCAGTTGATTGATATCTTCCTGCAGTCCGCAGCTTTCTTTTTTCATTATCAACCACACAGCCGATTTTAGTATCATCTGCAAACTTCTTAATCATACCCCCTATATTCATCATTGATCATTGATATATATCAGAAAAAACAAGGACCTGTTACCCTGCGGAACCCCACTGGAAACATCCTTCCAGTCGCAAAAACACCCATCAACCATTACCCCTTACATCCTGCCTCTGAGCCAATTTTGGATCCAATTTGACACTTTGCCCTGGATCCCATGGGCTTTTACTTTTGTGACCAGTCTGTCATGGAGTGTCGGCAATGGATTATAAACTCAAGAGCTGGTGTGCGCCTTGAACCCACGACCTTCGCAGAGTAGAGGAGGCTGAGGGGAGACTTAATTGAGGTGTATAAAGTTACAAGGATCTAGATAGAGAGGATAGGAAGGACCTATTTCCCTTAGCAGAGAGGTCAATAACCAGGGGGCATAAATTTAAAGTAATTGGTAGAAGGATTGGAGGGGAGTTGAGAAGAACTTTTTTCACCCAGAGGGTGGTGGGGGTCTGGAACCCACTGCCTGAAAGCATGTTAGAGACAGAAAACCTCATCGCATTTAAAAATTACTAGGATATGCACTTGAAGTGCCGTAACCTGCAGAGCTATGGACCAAGAGCTGGAAAGTGGGATTAGGGTGGTTAGCTTTTTGTCGGCCAGCTCAGACACAATGGGCCAAATAGCCTCCTTCTATGTCGTAAATTTTTATGATTCTAACCCAGAAGTGAGCATGTTATTAAATGAGCTAAAATGCCACTTAATCCAGATAGAAACATAGAAATTTACAGCGCAGAAGGAGGCCATTTCGGCCCATCGTGTCCGCGCCGGCCGACAAAGAGCTGCATGGCCCTTGGTGAGCAGCCCTGAAGGTTACATATAAACCTATGAACAATGAACAATGGCGGAAAGGCAAAGAGCATCCAGTCCAACCAGTCCGCCCCACACAACTGCGACAACCCTTAAACTGAAACATTCTACACTCCACCCCAACCGGAGCCATGTGATCTCCTGGGAGAGGCAAAAACCAGATAAAAACCCAGGCCAATTTAGGGAAAAAAAATCTGGGAAAATTCCTCTCCGACCCATCCAGGCGATTAAAACTAGTCCAGGAGATCACCCTTGCCGTATTCGATTCCCTGCAGTACTTGCCATTATATCTGCGCTGGCCAGCAAAAAGTTATCCAGTCTAATCTCAATGTAGCTCTTCGGGCAGAGCTGACCCACGTGTGGCAATCTGTTATTGTCAAACCGCAAAAAAATAATGGCAGACATTAAGTTTTTCACTTTTGCCATCTCTGTCCTTTTCTCTTCTCCTGAAGGTGCTGATAACTCTCGGCTGGGTACAGGTTCACAGGTGCCGCCTACTCTCAGGTAGCTCAACCAATCACGTGGATGCCAAGGCAGTGAATGTGGCAACAGTAAAGGGATGTGCTTATTTACACACAATACGTGCCCGACTTCCGGTGTCGGGTTCGAGGAGTCTGCGCATATGCGGGAGGACGGTGGTGCGCATGCGTAGGCTTCGGGGGCGGAGTCCAAGACGTGCTGGCACAGAAGGACGCTCAAAAAACCACTGCAAATAATCACTCTGACAGTGAATCACATCACAATCAAGAATGACCCTGTCTTACATAGAATTTACAGCACAGAAAGGGGTCATTGGGCCCAACTGCTCTATGCTCCACATGAACCATTCTTCTCTCTACGTCAGTGCTGGTAAACCAACTTGAAATTGAATAGAACTGTTCAAAGCAAGGATCTCCCCATGAAGCAATCTATAATATGGATATAAATCAAATACAGGATAAATGGCTAACTTAAAATATACATTTACAAAATTCTGCCCTTACACACATGCTTTATTTTAGGATCTATATCTTACTTGTAAGTACAAGGAGTTCAAACACTTATTTTGTTTATTAAAACACACAGATTATTTTTGATTATCACAGAAGTAGCACATTCAATGTGTTTCTCCCGAAGAGGTGACATCCTTGCAATGCTAATGATTTAAAATGTAGTAACTGATGTATCTTGATTTTTCAATCCTCCAAGATTGCTAATATCACCAATCATCCTTGTAAAAAGTTATACGCTTCTGCTGATGTTGAAATGAGTGAGTTAAGACCTTTGCAATCCCATGCCCCTTCGCTGTTGGGGTGCGTGCTAGTACAACGTGAGATCGGTGACCTCCCCGAAATTGGAAGGCTTTTGTCTCAGGCTAGGCACGTTTCTTCTGAATCCAAACCTTCCATTGTATCCGTTTATCGGTTTCAGATCTGATAAGTATCCTCGGTGACCAACTATTTCATCGTGTGAGTGAGCTGCAAAATTAATACATGCGTATTAATACCATACGTCTTATTGAGCTTTATATTGAATACATAGCACAGAAACAGGTCTTTCAACCCAACTGGTCTATGCTGGTGTTTACACTCCACTACAGCCTCCTCCCGTTCCAATTACCTGTCCCCATTACTATACATTCCTTTCTCTCTCATGTTGCATTAAGCTCTTATTTGTGTTCATGTTATCTGCTTCAATCATTCCATGTGGCAACATTCACCACTCTCTGTGTAAAGAAAATTCCTCCTAAATTCTTTGACTGATTGGTGAGTGGCTCTTAATATTTCTGCCCCCTTGTTCTGGATCCACCTACCTGTAATGTATTTGCTTCATAGATTCTTTGCTTAAGAATTCATAGCAACACATTGATATTAAGAACTAGTTGGTTTATTAACAAAGGTTTAACAATCACACTACACATTACCAATTCATCCACCAGGCTCACAACCACCTGCCTCATCGTGGATCCCCTGAGCCCAACTGGCTGGGGTTTTATTGAGTCTTGTGAACATCACGTGACTGGCTAAGCGACTCACAATGCAACAGCTCTACAAGCCTGTGAGCATACTCGCAGGTGCATACATTACACCACCCACGTGGAAACAATTTCTCCACATCCACTCTATCAAATCCCTTTCATAATTTTAAAGACCTCCATCAGTTCTGCTCTTTGTCTTACATAAGAACATAAGAACATAAGAAATAGGAGCAGGAGTAGGTCATATGGCCCCTTGAGCCTGCTCCACCATTTAATACGATGATGGCTGATCTGATCATGGACTCAGGTCCACTTCCCTGCCCGCTCTCCATAACCCCTTATTCCCTTATCGGTTAAGAAACTGTCTATCTCTGTCTTAAATTTATTCAATGTCCCAGCTTCCACAGCTCTCTGAGACAGCGAATTCCACAGATTTACAACCCTCTGAGAAAATAAATTTCTCCTCATCTCAGTTTTAAATGGTGGCCCCTTATTCTAAGATTATGCCCCCTAGTTCTAGCCTCCTCCGTCAGTGGAAACATCCTCTCTGCATCCACCTTGTCAAACCCCCTCATAATCTCATTTCCAGGGACGAGAAGCCCAACCTGCTCCATCTTTCCTGATAAGTGCATCCTCTCAATTCTGGCAACATCCTTGTAAATCTTTCATGCAGTTTCTCCAGTGCTTTAATGGAGGCGTTAATTTGCAACAGAGAGAGAGAGAGACCGCACGCATGCGCAGAAGGGTACAAAAGTCTGTGTGCAGATAATCACCGTGCATGAATATCTTTTTTGTAGTGTAGAGACCAGAACTGCACCCAAGTAAAACTGAAGGTGACCATTCTGCACATCGAGTCTGCTCCCATCATTTTTGTTACCCATGGCAGTTCGACCTTTTTAATCTCAATCTCTTATCTTTCCTCCCTATCCTGTAATAAACACAGAAAATATTGGAAATGCACAAGTCAGTTTGCATCCGTAGAAGAGAAGGGAGGGTTTAGTGATTCAGGTGTGTTTATTTCCACAAATTTCTATATTTTGTTTCAGATTTCCAGCATTTGCAGTTTTTTTTTTAAAAGAATCCCTTAAAAGCTCTATTTTGAACTCCTGAGGTGACTTTATATCGTTGGTGTTCTGGGATATGGAGAGAAAGCAGGAATGGGGTACTAAAGTTGCATGATCAGCCATGATCTTATTGAATGGTGGTGCAGGCTCGAAGGGCCAAATGACCTACTCCTGCAGCTATTTTCTATGTTTCTATGTTTCTATGTTCCACATTTTCACAACCCTTTGTGTGAAGAGGCTTTTCCTAAAATCGCCTATAACTCTGGCTTTGCTTGAATTCTAAACTGCAACCTTCAGAGCAATGACATTTTGGAGCACTGTAACACTACAACTGTCACCCTCACTGAGGTCAGCTAACTCAGCATACACCAGGATTTGCAATTTGGAATCTTCCTATTCCCTATGACTCAGTTTTACACTGGGCAACAACAATAACAACAATGTGTATTTATATAGCGCCTTTAACGTGGTGAAACATCCCAAAGCGTTCCACAGGAGTATTATGAGACAAAAATGTTTATACCGAGCCACATAAGGAGAAATTAGGGCAGGTGACCAAAAGCTTGGTCAAAAAGGTGAAGAAAGACTTGCAGTTATAGAGCGCCTTTCATGACCACCGGACGTCTCAAAGCGCTTTACAGCCAATGAAGTACTTTTGGAGTGTAGTCACTGTTGTAATGTGGTAAACCCGGCAGCCAACTTATGCACAACAAGCTCCCACAAACAGCAATGTGATAATGATCAGATAATCTGTTTTTTGGTTATGGTGATTGAGGGATAAATATTGGCCAGGACACCGGGGATAACTCCCCTGCTCTTCTTCAAAATAGTGGCATGGGATCTTTTATGTCCACCTGAGATGGCATACAGGGACTTGGTTTAACGTCTCAGCCGAAAGATGACACCTCAGTACTGCTCAGTCAACCTAGAATTATGTGCTCAGGTTCCTGGAGTAGGACTTGAACCCACTACCATTTGATTCAAAGGCAAGTGTGCTACCCACTGAGCCACAGCTAACATAGGTAGGTTTTGTTATGTATTTAACCCCTTGTAATCTGCGTCACACCTGTCCACCAGAGGGCCTATCTGTTGGAGTTTCAAGGGATCCCAGCATCCCTTGGGAGCACAGTATATAAGTAGGTCACCTACGAGGTTCCTGCACTCTGGAGTCTTAATAAAGGAGCTAAGGTCACACTTGCTCATTACACACAGTACTCAGTCTGATCTTTTATAATGAATGTAACAGGTTTTAAGGAGCGTCTTAAAGAAGGATAGAGAGGTAGAGAAGCAGAAAGGTTGAGGCTGGGAATTCCAAAGTTTGGGGCCCAGGCAACAGAAGGCACGGCCACCAATGGTTGAGCGATTATAATCAGGGATACTCAAGAGGGCAGAATTAGAGGGCAGTGCATTTATCCATTGAACCTTCAGAGGGAACAATTTTTGACAAGAGTTGAACAATGAGTGACAGTGCTCAGGGTTGCTGATGCAGTACGCACTGGGCTATGACAACCTGGAGTTGTTCATTCGTTCACAACGTAATTTATCCCAAGTCACTCTACGCTCCAAACCATCACCAGGGTAAAGACCGTGAAATAAATGTCTGTTATCGTCAGCTGCTCATTCTCACCTTACTGACAAAAGTAAAGTTCTTTTCAATGTGTTTTGTATGTCAACTGGTTTCCAAAGAGGTGATGCAGCACCTGACAAAAGCAGATAACGAGACATATCATGGGACAATGATAATCAGACCCATGCTGTTGCGATGTCATGTTGCTAGGCACCAAATAGCCCCGCGTGTCATTTGATTCAATGGACATTATCCATCAGCTCTCTGGGAACTACCAACATGGCATTAATGTGCACGTTGGATATCTGTCTGCAGCAAGCAAAGGCATTTTGTCTTTCCCACTATTATGCTTAATCTGAGAATGCAATTCTTCTGTAATCAACTATAAGCTATGTTTCTGCAACGTTGCAGTAATGAGCTCCTTTCATGCTGTGCACATCTCACCACAGAAAGCCACAAAGAAATAAAACAGGTCCCTCGGTATCCACAACACTTTATCTTGCGAGTTTTTTTTTTGTTTTCTATTTTATGCTCAAGCGATTGTTGCAAGTGGCTCAGTGGGTAGCACCCTGACTCAGAAGGTTGTGGGTTCAAGTCCCACTCCAGGAACTTGAGCACAAAAATCTAGGCTAACACTCCAGTGCAGTGCTGAGGGAGTGCTGCACTGTCGGAGGTGCCGTCTTTCAGATAAGACATTAAACCCTCTGCTTTCTCAGGTGGACGTAAAAGATCTCATGGCACTATTTTGAAGAAGAGCAGGGGAGTTATCCCCGATGTCCTGGCCAATATTTATCCCACAACCAACATCACTAAAACAGATTATCTGGTCGTTATCACATTGCTGTTTGTGGGAGCTTGCTGTGCACAAATTGGCTGCTGCATTTCCTACATTACAACAGTGACAACACTCCAAAAGCAATTCTGTTGTGTATGTATAATATAAGTATACACCCTGTACACTTAATGTACAGTTACATAAGACCACTGGATATACCTTCACACTGTATACACTGTGCTTGTACCATCAGAGGGTGCAACTGGTGGAGACCTAGGGGTCACCTGTACACGACAGGTAACCAGGTATAAAAGGGAACTCACCATGCTGTACCCTCACTCAGGAGCTGTAATAAATGGACTAAAGTCACCACAGTTCAAGTACAATATCTTGCCTCATGGAGTCATTACTAGAGTACTTACAGACACAATAAATTCATTGGCTGTAAAGTGCTTTGGGACATATGGTGGTCGTGAAAGGCGCAATAGAAATGCAAATCTTTCTTTCAAGCGTTGATTACTTGCCATTTCAGACCAACCAATTTCAGCACCTAATTTAAGGCTTTGATCACATCTGCCATGTTGGAGGTTCTTTATTAATGCTTCTACATGGAAGTTGTCTGTGAAGAAAGTGACAAAGTCCTTTTCTGCCAAGAACTACAGAGGTAGTTCGCTTTCTTGTTATTTCGCTGTAACCGTCCCAACATATTCCGGACATCAAAAAACCTTGGGAAAATTCTGAGTGAAGAAAATGCTTGTAACTGGTTCTTAATTGGATTTCAATGGGCAAAAGCACCAAATTTTTCAGATGGAACAGACCTTGAAACTCATCAAACATTCCGTAATGACTAATGAGCCTCCTTTTCTGTATCTGATGACATCCAGCTGTACCTCACCACCACTTCTCTCGACTCCTCCTTGGTCTCTAAATTGTCAGACTGCTAATCCGACATCCAATTCTGGATGAGCAGAAATCTTCTCCCATTAAATATTAGGAAGACCGAAGCCATTGTTTTCGGTCTTCGCCACAAACTCCATTCCCTCTCCCCAACTTCTGTCCAAAGCTGAACCACACTGTTCGCAACTTGGGGTTGATCCTGAAATTAGCTTTCGACCACGTATCAGCGGCATAACTAAGACAAACTATTTCCACCTCCATAACATCGCCCATCTCCACCCCTGCCTGAGCTCATCCGCTGCTGAAACCCCCACCCATGCCTTTGTTAACTCTAGACTTAAGTATTCCAATGCTCTCCTGGCTGGAGCCGACCCCCTGACCTAGGAGGCAACACCATCGGAGGAGTAGTGGGAATAAATAGGAGCAGTCACCACAGGGAGAAGCGCGAGCCAGTCTGAGAGTGCAACAAAGGCAAAGCGGGCGACAAATCGGATGTCACGGCATACCAGACAGCTGATTGGTTGGCGTCTCTTGGTTCGAGGTCGAGCCCAGCGGCGGTGGCGGGGGCCAGAAGAGGTCAGAGAGCAGCAGGAGGCCCGGAGGTCGGAGGGCAGCGGGAGGCCCGGAGGTTGGAGGGCAGCGGGAGGCCCGGAGGTCGGAGGGCAGTGGGAGGCCCGGAGGTCGGAGGGCAGCGGGAGGCCCAGAGGTCGGAGAGCAGCGGGAGGCCCAGAGGTCGGAAGGCCCGGAAGTCGGAGGGCAGCTGGAGGCCTGAAAGTCGGAGGGCAGCGGAAGATCCGGAGGTCAGCAGGAAGCCCGGAGGTCAGAGGGCAGAGGGAGGCCCGGAGGTGGGAGAGCAGCGGGAGGTCTGGCGATCGGTGAGGCAGAAGCGCGAGGAACAAAGGTCGAGGCCCAGGAGCGAGGTTGCCACTGCGATCTGTGAAACCCAGGGAGAGAGGCCCTGCGGGAAGGAGAAGTGAGGACAGTAGGAGTATGTGTGTTTGTATGTACTAGGCCCATACAGCGGAGCCTGGACTCCAGTCGTCTTGGACCCCCTTGCCACTGGACCAAGACCTTGTTCTGTCAAGCCCGTGTAGGAGCTGGTGTGCAACGGCCACTCCAAGTTAAAAGAACTCACGCATCTTCCATCCTTTAAAATGAAGTTCGGACCTGGAACGTCAGGACCCTCATGGACAAACTTAAAAGCGACAGACCGGAATGGCGTACTGCTACCATTGTCATGAACTTGGCTGCTTCAACATTGACATCGCCGCCCTTAGCGAGACCCGGCGGGCAGGGGAAGGCCAGCTCAAGGAACAAGGTGGAGGTTACACCTTCTGGAAAGGTAAACCAGAAGCAGAACGCCGCCCCCATGGGGTGGGCTTCGCCGTAACAAACGGACTAGTTGGCCACCTCAAAGACACCCCCTGCGGGATAAACGAACGCCTCATGACTCTTCGGCTCACCCTAGCCCCGAAGCACTACAGTCTTCAGCACGTACACCCCAACACAGAATTCTATAGACGAGTCCAAAGAGGAGTTCTACACCAGCCTCGAACAATACCTGTCCTGAGTACCAACGGATGACAAGCTGATCCTCCTTGGCGACTTTAATGCCCAAGTTGGAAAGGACACAGACCTCTGGGGAGGTGTGATCGGCAGAGAGGGAGCTAGGGAAATCCAACTCCAACGGTACCCTCCACCTGATGAAATGCTTAGAACATGGCATCGTCATAACCAATACCCAGTTCCATCAGAAAGACAAGTACAAGGCATCATGGCAACACCCTCGCTCCAAGCACTGGCATCTGCTCGACTACGTCATCGCCTGAGCAAGGACGTCTGCATCACCTGCGCCATGACAGGAGCTGATGAATGCTGGATGGATCACCGCCTAATTCGCTCTGTCATCTCCATCAACGTAGCCCGAAAACAGCGACGGCAACAGAAACAATGCTGCAGGAAAATTTTAACGAAACAGAAACAATGCTGCAGGAAAATTTTAACGGGTCATGAAGTGCAGGAGCACTCCACGACCCGGCTAAGAAAGCTCTATTAAGCCAGTGCCTCACTGCCAACCTGATGACTCCCAGTGACCCAGAGACGCAGAGTGTCCATAGTGCCTGGTCAACCATCAAAGCTTCCATAATCAGCACCTCGGCCAGGTAACACCAAGACTGGTTCGACGAGAACGATCAGGAGATCCAGGAGCTAATAAGCCGCAAGCGCAAAGCATTCTTGGACTGGAAAGAGCAACACAACTTGAGGGTAAGAAAGCAGCTCTACAGACGTCTGAAGGCCGAGGTCCAACAAAAAACTCGCAACCTAAAGAACAGATGGTGGGTGGAGAAAGCGCAGGAGATCCAGCAACTAGCCAATAACCACGATGTGCAAGGAGTCTTCAGCGCAGTCAAGACCACCTACGGCCCAAGCACCCAAGGCCCGACCCCACTACTGGCCAAGAATGGAGAGGTGCTCATCAAGGACCTCATCAGAGAGGCAGTCTTCAATGTGAGTGTCCTTGACTCCATCCCGCAGCATGCTACTCGCCACCATCTCAGTACAACCCCAGCCCGGCATAAGGCAGAAAAAGCCATCGACAACTGAAAAACAACAAGGCCTTAGGAGCAGTTCGAATCCCTGCCGAAGCACTTTTGCGGAGAAGCACATGGCGGAGAAAGACTTTTGGCGCGAATACACAATCTTATTTCTCTCAACTGGAAGGAGGAGAGCATGCCAGGGGACCTCGGAAATGCGGTAATCGTGACCATCTTCAAGAAAGGGGACAGGTCCGATTGCGGTAACTACAGAGGAGTTTCCCTGCTGTCTGCCACAGGGAAAGTCATCGCAAGAATCCTCCTCAGTTGCATTCTCGCTGTGGTTGAAGAGCTCCTCCCAGAGTCGCAATGTGGATTCTGCCCACTAAGGGGCACAATGGACATGATCTTAACCGCGCAGCAGATACAAGAGAAATGTAGGGAACAGCACCAACCCCTGTACATGGTCTTCTTTGATCTCAGAAAAGCCTTCGACAGTGCCAACCGTGAGGGACTATGGAGCGTCCTCCTCAGATTCGGCTGGCCCCCAAAAGTTTTTCACCATCCTCCACCTGCTTCACGATGACATGCAAGCCGTGATCCTGACCAACAGATCCACCACAGACCCAATTCACGTACGGACCAGAATCAAGCAAAGCTGTGTCATCGCACCAACGCTCTTCTCGATCGTCCTTGCTGCAATGCTCCATTTCGCCCTTGGCAAGCTCCCCATTGGAGTAGAGCGAATCTACAGAACAAACAGAAAACTGTTCAACCTCCGCCGCTTCCAGGCCATTCCAAGGTCGTCCCATCCTCTGTCACTGAATTCCAGTACGCAGACAATGCCTGCATTTGCACACACTCGGAGGCCGAACTCCAAGCCATTGTCAACACTTTCACCGAAATGTACGAGAGCATGGGGCTCACACTAAATATCCGTAAGACAAAGGTGCTCTACCAACCTGCCCCTGCCACGCAGCACTGCTCCCTGATTATCAAAATCCACAACGAGGCCTTGGACAACGTGAACCATTTTCCATACCATGGCAGCCTACTGTCAACAAGGGCTGACATCGATGACAAAGTCCAACACCAGCTACAGTGTGCCAGTGCAGCCTTTGGTCGCCCGAGGCAGAGAGTGTTTGAAGACCAGGGCCTCAAACCCGGCACCAAGTTCATGGTCTACAGAGCAGTAATGACTCCCGCCCTCCTATATGCCTCAGAGGCATGGACTATGTATAGCAGGCACCTCAAAACACTGGAGAAGTACCACCAACGCTGCCTCCGTAAGATTCTGCAAATCCATTGGCAGGATAGGCGTACCAACGTCAGTGTTCTTGCTCAGGCCAACATCCCCAGCATCGAAGCATTGACCACGCTCGATCAGCTCTGCTGGATGGGCCACGTCGTCTGCATACCCAATACACGACTCCCAAAACAAGTGCTCTACTCAGAGCTCTGACATGGCCAGCGAGCCCCAGGTGGGCAGAGGAAATGCTTCAAGGACACCCGCAAAGCCTCCTTGAAAAAGTGCAACAGCCCCACCGACACCTGGGAGTCCCCGGCCCAAGACTGCACAAAGTGGAGGAAGAGCATCCGGGAAGGTGCCGAACACCCTGAGTCTCTACACCGGGGACAAGCTAAAACTAAACGTAAACAGCGGAAGGAGCGCACGGCGTCCCAAGCACCCCACCCACCCGTTCCTTCAACCACCGTCTGCCCCACCTGTGACAGAGATTGTAGGTCCCGCATAGGACTCATTAGTCACCTGAGAACTCATTTTTAGCGTGGAAGCAAGTCATCCTCGATTCCAAGAGACTGACTAAGAAGGAGAATAGAAGGCTGGCCTCCCACATTCTACCTTACAAAAACTAGACGTGATCCAAAACTTGGCTGCCCGTGTCCTAACTCGCCCCAAGTCCGGCTCACCGATCACCCCTGTGCTCACTGACCTACATTGGCTCCCGGTTAAGCAACGCCTCGATTTCAAAATTCTCATTCTTGTTTTCTAATCCCTCCATGGTCTCGCCCCTCCCTATCTCTGTAATCTCCTCCAGCCCCACAACCCCACGAGATGTCTGCGCTCCTTTAATTCTGCCCTCTTGAGCATCCCTGATTATAATCGTTCAACCATCGGTGGCCGTGCCTTCTGTTGCCTGGGCCCCAAGCTCTGGAATTCCCTGCCTAAGCCTTTCCGCCTCTCTGCCTGTCTTTCCTCCTTCAAGACTCCCCACTCACCCTTTCCTTCAACCACTGTCTGTCCCACCTGTGGCAGAGACTGTAATTCCCCTATTGGACTGTACAGTCACCTGAGAACTCACTTTTAGAGTGGAAGCAAGTCTTCCTCGATTTCGAGAGGCTGCCTATGGTGATGATGTTGAGGTACCTCAGAAGGTCACCCAGCCAGATAACTTGTTAATTTGGAAAACCCTCTTATGCTTGCCCGCCACAATTATCCCTCACTGTGACTGGGGTAAAATCATGTCTCATTCTACTGCCTGTAAATACAACTCATTCTGTCCCGTGACCTCAAAACCAAGTAGCTCCTCCTCGCCTCCAGTCTTCCCTTCCACCCGCAATCTGCAGGCTGTTGAAACATTACTAGATGAAAAAAGAGCACAGTCCATCTAGTTCACCTTCTGCCAGCCATAAAAACACAAGAGCATATGAATTAGGAGCAGGAGTAGGCCATACGGCCCCTCGAGCCTGCTCCATCATTCAATAAGATCCTCGCTGATCATCAACCCCAACTCCACTTTCCCGCCCGATCTCCACATCCCTTGAGTCCCCTAGAGTCCAAAATTCTATCAATCTCCGTGTTGAATATACTCTGCATGGCAGCCCTCTGGGACAGAGAATTCCAAAGATTCACAACCCTCTGAGTGAAGAAATTCCTTCTCAACTCTGTCTTAAATGGCCTACCCATTATCCTGAGATAATGCCCCCTAGTTCTAGACACTCCAGCCACGGGAAAAAAATCTCAGCATCTACCCTGTCAATCCCCTTCAGAATCGTTTATGTTTCAATGAGATCACCTCTAATTATTCTAAACTCCCAAGAGCATAGGCCCATTCTACTCAATCTCTCCTCATAAGACAGCCCTTTCATCCCAGGAATCAACCTAGTGAACCTCCATTGCACCGCCTCCAAGGCAAGTATATCCTTCCTTAGATAAGGAGACCAAAACTGTGCACATTATCCCAGATGTGGTATCACCAAGGCACTGTGCAATTGTAGCAAGACTACCCTACTGTTATACTCCAACCCCATTGCAATAAAGGCCAACATGCCATTTGCCTTCCTTTTTGCTCGCTGTACCTGCAGCATCGTGGTAGTTGCATGATACAATGATAATGGAATGTTGACTAATCACAGCAAACTTGGAAGCTCATTATTTGTCTCCTACTCTTTCAACCTTTATGGTATCTTGCACTATGGACCGTGGTCCTTCAGTCAAGGTTTCTCAATACAAGAACCTCCTATAGTATTGGATAAATCACGATAATACCTGTATCACAGCGGGATTGCACCTGGAGTTCCTGCATGATCTGGATCAACAGGAACTAAGTGAAGGTCAGATGTTGCTGGTTGAAATTTTTAAAATGGGAGGCACCCCTTTGATTTCCCTTGGATTTGTAAAATCTTTTGTTCTGGACCCAAACTGTGAGTAATCTATTATTTCAAAGCTTGGAACCTTTGCTTCACAGCCAGTTCTCCCCCTTTTGAAATATCTCATCGACACAGTAAAACATCAATTAATAAGACAATAATCGATCGGATTTAAAACTACATACCTGCTCCGTAAGCATTTCTCCTGGCCATGTATTTTTGAGCTGGTCCATGTTTATAAAAATAGTCCACAAGCCAGCCACTGTTCGACGTCCCACCGTGATCCTAACACAGATTATTTACTGATCAAATTGTCTTAATGAGTTGAAATAGCAAACTAAAAAGCATGCTGCATCTCTTTTAACTTTAAATATTACCCTTTTTTTATTCTTCACCCTCCGCCACCAATCCCACACCCTTCCCCCTCCCCCAATTCACCTCCATCCCCCATTCTCTCCAAAAGATGCTGGGGTATGATTACATCGAATTACATAGGGATATACAGCACAGAAACAGGCCATTCGGCCCAACAGGTCCATGCCAGTGTTTATGCTCCACTTAAGCCTCCTTCCATCTTTCCTCATCTAAATCATCATAACCCTCTATTCCCTTCTCCATCATATGCTTGTCTAGCCTCCCCTTAAATGCATCTATGCTGTTCGCTTCAACCACTCCCTGTGATAACGAGCTCCACATTCTCACCACTCTCTGGGTAAAGAAGCTTCTTCTGAATTCCCTATTGGATTTCTTGGTGACTTCCTTATATTGATGGCTTCTAGTTTTGTTCTTCCTCACAATTGGAAAACTCCCTCTGTGTCTAATTTATCAAAACCTTTCATGATGTTAAAGACTTCTATTCGGTCACTCCTCAGCCATCTCTTTTCAAGAGAATAGAGACCCAGCCTGTTCATCCTTTCCCGATATGGTCCCAGAGGTGCTCTTCTCCCTTCTGTACCTTGCTCAAGTGGTTACTCTTCATGCATAAGCCTAAACAATGGGTGTTAACTGGCTACGCCCTTTGGGTGAATCAAACCTGAGACTGATTCTATCTTCACTCTAGGATCACACAAAACACATGTGCTTTACAGCAGATATTACTTGATAGTGATCAGGAATGGAAAACAATATTGATATTTTTCTTAACCCGTCCAGCTCAGGGTCACTGAGGGCAATGGTCTTCCATCCCGACCCAGGTCAACTAATTCAGCACAGGCCACAAATCAAACCCAAGAGTTTTCTAGTGTGCATGGCTCACTAGACTGATTCCTGGGATGAGAGGGTTGTCCTATGAAGAGAGATTGAGTAGAATGGGCCGATACTCTCTGGCGTTTAGAAGAATGAGAGGTGATCTCATTGAAACATATTAGATTCTGAGAGGGATTGACAGGGTAGATGCTGAGAGGTTGTTTCCCCTGGCTGGAGAGTCTGGAACCAGGGGGCAAAGAAACATAGAAACTTAGAAATTAGGTGCAGGAGTAGGCCATTCGGCCCTTCAAGCCTGCACCACCATTCAATAAGATCATGGCTGATCATTCAACCTCAGTACCCCTTTCCTGCTTTCTCTCCATACCCCTTGATCCCTTTAGCCATAAGGGCCACATCTAACTCTCTTTGGAATATATCTAACGAACTGGCCTCAACAACTTTCTGCGGTAAAGAATTCCACAGGTTAACACCTCTTTGAATGAAGAAGTTTCTCCTCATCTCGGTCCTAAATGGCTTACCCCTTATCCTTAGACTGTGACCCCTGGTTCTGGACATCCCCAGCATCAGGAACATTCTTCCTGCATCTAACCTGTCCAATCACGTCAGAATTTTATATGTTTCTATGAGATCCTCTCTCATTCTTCTAAACTCCAGTGAATACAGGCCCAGTCGATCCAGTCTCTCCTCATAAGTCAGTCTTGCCATCTCGGGAATCAGTCTGGTGAACCTTCGCTGCACTCCCTCAATAGCAAGAACGTCCTTCCTCAGATTAGGAGACCAAAACTGTACACAATATTCAAGGTGTGGCCTCACCAAGACCCTGTGCAACTGCAGTAAGACCTCCCTGCTCCTATACTCAAATCCTCTAGCTATGAAGGCCAACATGCCATTTACCTTCTTCACTGCCTGCTGTACCTGTTTGCTAACTTTCAATGACTGATGTACCATGACACCCAGGTCTCGTTGCACCTCCCCTTTTCCTAATCTGACTGCATTCAGATAATATTCTGTCTTCCTGTTTTTGCCACCAAAGTGGATAACCTCACATTTATCCACATTATACTGCATCTGCCATGCATTTGCCCACTCACCTAACCTGTCCAAGTCACCCTGTAGCCTCTTAGCATCCTCCTCACAGCTCACACCGCCGCCCAGCTTAGCGTCATCTACAAACTTGGAGATATTACATTCAATTCCTTCATCTAAATCATTAATGTATATTGTAAATAGCTGGAGTCCCAGCACTGAGCCCTGCAGCACCCCACGAGTCACTGCCTGCCATTCTGAAAAGGACCCGTTTATCCCGACTCTCAGCTTCCTGTCTGCCAAACAGTTCTTTATCCACATTAATACATTACCCCCAATACCATATGCTTTAATTTTGCACACCAATCTCTTGTGTGGGACCTTGTGAAAAGCCTTTTGAAAGTCCAAATACACCACATCCACTGGTTCTTCCTTGTCCATTTTTCTAGTTACATCCTCAAAATTTTTTAGAAGATTTGTCAAGCATGATTTCCCGAAATCCATGCTGACTTGGACTGACCCTTCACTGCTTTCCAAATGCTCTGCTATTTCACCTTTAGTAATTGATTCCAACATTTTCCACACCACCGATGTCAGGCTAACCGGTTTATGATTCCCTGTTTTCTCTCTCCCTCCTTTTTTAAAAAGTGGTGTTACATTAGCTACCCTCCAGTCCATAGGAACTGATCCAGAGTCAATAGAATGTTGGAAGAATGACCACCAATGCATCCATTTCTAGGGCCACTTCCTTAAGTACTCTGGGATGCAGCCTATCAGGCTCTGGGATTTATCGGCCTTCAATCCCATCAATTTCCCTAACACAATTTCCTGACTAATAAGGATTCCCTTCAATCCCTCCTTCTCGCTAGACCCTCAGACCCCTAATATTTCCGGAAGGTTATTTGTGTCTTCCTTAGTGAAGACAGAACCAAACTATTTGTTCAATTGGTCTGCCATTTCTTTGTTCCCCATTATAAATTCACCTAATTCTGACTGCAAGGGACCTACATTTGTCTTCACTAACCTTTTTCTCTTCACATACCTATAGAAGCTTTTGCAAGTCAGTTTTTATGTTCCCTGCAAGCTTACTCTCATACTCTATTTTCCCCCTCCTAATTAACCCTTTGTCCTCCTCTGCTGAATTCTACATTTCTCCCAGTCCTCAGGTTTGCTGCTTTTTCTGGCCAATTTATATGCCTCTTCTTTGGATTTAATACCATCCCTAATTTCCCTTGTTAGCCACGGTTGAGCCACCTTCCCCATTTTATTTTTACTCCAGACAGGGATGTACAATTGTTGAAGTGCATCCATGTGATCTATAAATGTCTGCCCATTGCCTATCCACCGTCAACCATTCACCAGTCTATCCTAGCCAATTCACGTCTCATACCATCGAAGTTACCTTTCCTTAAGTTCAGGATCCTAGTCTCTGATTTTGTAAAGTCCTGTCCCCTCAGTACAGATTCACACGAGGTATGTAGTGAAGTCAAAGTCACTCTGGACCTGCTTCTTTATTTCAGAGCTCTGGAATGCTGCACTTGCCTGAGACCTGTCCTTATATACCTGTCTCTTGCAAGTGCACCCCTGGTGGTAAGGTATGCTGGTGGTTACAGGTCATATCTTATTACAGTCATGTATAGCATGTTAGGATACAGTTATATATAATAATGTAAGATACATGACATCGCCCTCCCCCAAGGTCTTATTGTCTTTATAGGTTCAGTCTCTCAGGTGGTCTACGCTCTCGTATGGAGCGTCTGAGTTGTGGTTCAGTTGTTTGCCTTGGTTTCTGTTTTTCTTTGAGTGTGGTTGCTGGTATCTCGCCTGGGCTGTCTGTTTCGATTGGTGTGATTGTTGTTGACTCGCCTGGGCTGTCAGTTGGGATTGCCCTTTCCTCAGGTTGTTCCCTCTGTCTGTCCACTAGGTGTGGTGCGAGTTCCACATTGTAGTCTGCCTCTGGTTCCGCAGTGTTGTTGGTAAATCTGCTTTTGACTTGGTCTACATGCCTCTGGCAGGTTTTGCCATTGTCCATTTGTACTACCAGTAGCCTGTTTCCTTCCTTGCCTGTTACTGTCCCTGCAAGCCATTTGGGACCCCTGCCATAGTTTAGTACAAACACTTTGTCCCCTATCTCATTCCATCTCCCCCTCGAATTTCTGTCATGGTACTCAGTCAGCTTACGGCGCTTTGCCTCAACGATTTTGTGCATGTCTGGGAGGATTAAAGAGAGCCTTGTTTTTAAAGTCCTTTTCATCAACAGTTGCGCGGGGGGGATCCCAGTCAGTGAGTGCGGACGAGATCTGTATGCCAGCAGCAGTCGCGACAGGCGACCCTATAGCGTGGGACCTTGGATTTTAAGCATGCATTGTTTAATGATTTGCACTGCTCTCTCCACCTGGCCGTTCGAGGCCGGCTTGAATGGTGCTGTCTTGACATGATTTATGCCGTGGCCAATTATAAAGTCTTGGAATTCTGCGCTGGTGAAACACGGACCATTGTCACTGACCAATATGTCAGGGATTCCGTGCATTGCAAACATGGTTGCGAGGCTCTCCACAGTGGTGGAGGTTGTGCTCGAGTTTAAAATGGTGCATTTGATCCACTTTGAAAATGCATCTACAACTAGGAGGAAAATTTTGCCCATGAATGGGCCCGCATAGTCTACGTGCACCGGCGACCACGGTTTGGTAGGCCAGTGCCAGGGGCTCAGTGGAGCCTCCCTGGGGGCATTGCTGAGTTGGGCACAAATGGTGCACCTTCAGATGCAGAGCTCCAAGTCCTCGTCAATACCAGGCCACCAGACGTGGGATCTGGCTATGGCCTTCATGAGAACGATCCCCGGGTGCTCACGGTGGAGTTCCCGGACAAATGCCTCTCTGCCTCGTAGAGGCATGACTACTCGGCTGCCCCACATCAGGCAGTCTGCTTGTAGTGATAGCTCATGCATGCGCCTGTGAAAGGGTTTTAATTCCTCGGGGCAGGCATCGCGAGCCTCTGCCCAGTCACCGGTTAGGACACATCTTTTTACTAAGGATAACGTGGGGTCGCTGGCCGTCCAGTCTCTGATTTGGCGAGCCGCCATGGGCGAACCTGTGAACTCAAAGGCATTGATTGCCATGACTATCTCACAGTCCTGTTCATCAGACCCTTCTGTGGTCACCAGGGGTAGCCTGCTGAGCGCGTCGGCACCATTGTCTGTGCCCCTGGTCTGTGCCTTAAGGTATAGTCGTAGGACGCCAGCATGAGTGCCCACCGTTGAATTCGCGCTGAGGCGTTGGCGTTTATTGCCTTGCTCTCGGATAGGAGGGACGTGAGGGGCTTGTGGTCGGTTTCTAAAGGTATTGGTGCATCTTTTTGACACCGTACACACACGCGAGCGCCTCCTTCTCTACCATTCCGTACCCGCGCTCCGCCCGCAAAAGTGACCTGGAGGCATAAGCTATGGGTTGTAATTTGCCCGCACTATTGACATGTTGCAAAACGCACCCGACCCCATACGCTGATGCATCGCATGTGAGAACTAGCTTTTTACCTGGGTCAAAGAAAATCAAAACACTGTTGGAACACAGAAGGTTGCATGCCTTACTGAAGGCGCGTTCCTCGGCGTCCCCCCAAAACCAATCACACCCCTTCCTGAGTAGCACATGGAGAGGCTCCAGCAGCGTGCTTAAGTTCTGCATAAAGTTCCCAAAGTAATTGAGTAGCCCGAGAAAGGCGCGCAGTTCTGAGACATTCCGGGGCCTGGGTGCCAGGCGAATTGCTTCTGTTTTGGACTCTGTTGGGCAGATTCCATCAGCGACAATCCTTCTGCCCAAAAATTCAACCTCGGGTGCGAGAAACAGACACTTGGATTTCTTGACTCGTAGGCCTACCCGATCCAACCGCTTTAGTACTTCCTCCAAATTACGGAGATGGGAGTCGGTGTCCCTGCCCGTGATAAGTATGTCATCTTGAAATACAACCGTCCCCAGGATGGACTTGAGCAGACTCTCCATGTTGCGCTGGAATATGGCAGCTGCCGACCTGATGCCGAATGGGCATCGATTGTACATGAAAAGGCCTCGATGTGTGTTGATGGTGGTGAGTAGCTTGGATTCCTCGGTCAATTCTTGCGTCATATACGCAGATGTGAGGTCTAATTTTGAGAAAAGTTTACCTCCAGCCAATGTGGCAAATAAGTCCTCTGCTCTGGGCAGCGGGTACTGGTCCTGTAGGGAGACTCTGTTTATGGTAGATTTGTAGGCCCCACAGATTCGTACGGATCCATCATGACTGGGACGATGGGACTTGCCCAGTCGCTAAATTCCACAGGTGATATAATGCCTTCCCGCAGAAGCCTGTCTAGTTCGTGTTCAATCTTTTCCCTCATCACATAGGGTACAGCTCTGGCCTTGTGATGGACCGGTCTAGCATCCTGTGTGATGTAGATTTAGACTTTGGCCCTTTTGAAAGTGCCCACACCTGGCTGAAAGAGATGTTCAAATCGCTTTATAACTGTTGAGCAGGAGGTCCATTCCTCTAATGACATGCATGGACATCATCCCATTTCCAGTTTAATTTTGCCAGCCAGCTTCTCCCCAGCAGTGCTGGGGGGTCTCCGGGGACAATCCACAGGGGAAGTCGGTTCACTGTCCCTTTGTGTGTGACAGAGAGCACGGCGCTGCCGAGGACTGGTATGATTTCTTTGGTATAGGTCCTTATTTTGGTGTCGACCCTTGTGAGTTTTGGTCTGTCTCTTTTATGCGGCCACAGTTGTTCAAATTGTTGAGCGCCCATGAGAGATTGACTCGCTCCCGTATCCAGCTCCATGTTGACAGATATCCCGTTGAGTAGGACCCTCATCATTATAGGAGGCGTCCTGTTGTAGGAGCAGCGGCCATTGATCGTGTTGACCCGCTGTACATCGGTTCCCGGGTACTGTCCCCACCATCTTCTGGTCTGCTTTCCGACCCAACCGATTCGTATACCAGCCGAGCTGCCGTTTTTTTGCACATGCGGGCCAAATGCCCTGTATATTCACAATTTCTGCAAATAGCCTGCTGAAATCGACATCCCCTTGACGAGTGCCCACCCCCACACCTCCAGCACAGACTGCTTGCAAAGAATGAGCTGCGTCTGGCTGATCTCTCTTGAGCTTCTCTCAGTTTGTAGTTGATTGCTCGCATTGTGGGTTGATGAGGTGTGAACGGCCGTTCCTGTGGCCCTTGATGGCTTCTGCCTGCTGTCGAGAGCCTGTTCTCCCAGTTTTGTCTGTGTGTGGGGGTAGCAGCTTGTTTATTGCTGTGAACTTCTTGTTCCGATATTTCGTTAGTTGTTGTACCTGCATTGTAAATCAACCTCGTTTCTTCTTCCCCTACCAAGATTGTCTGTGCAACCAGTGCTGCTGCCTCTAAGATCAGGTTCTTGGTCTCTATGAGCTTTCGGAATATGCCTGCGTGGCCTATTCCTTCAATGAAAAAGTCTCTCAGCATTTCTCTCCTCAGTTCATCGGAGAACTCACATAAACTAGCCAACCTCCGAAGTTCCGCCACGAAGTCTGGTATGCTCTGGCCCACACAACGTCTGTAGTTGTAGAACCTGTGTCTGGTCATGTGTAGGCTGCTCGCTGGCTTCAGGTGGTCTCTTACCAGTGTGCTCAATTCTTCAAACAACTTGCTTGCTGGTTTCTCGGATGCCAACAGATCCTTCATTAAAGCGTATGTTTTCGAGCCACAGCTGGTCAAGAGATGGGCTCTTCTCTTGTTTGCCTTATTGTCGCCTAACCAGTCTTTGGTTACAAAGCTTTGCTAGAGCCTTTCTATAAAGTCCTCCCAATTGTCTCCTGCATTGTACTTTTCATCTGATCCGTTATTCACCATTCTGTGGATTCTGTAATCCCGTAACTCGTCGCCACTGTAAAGTGCTGTCCCCTCAGTACAGATTCACACGAGGCATGTAGTGAAGTCAAGGTCACTCTGGACATGCTTCTTTATTTCACAGCTCTGGAATGCTGCACTTGCCTGAGACCTGTCCTTATATACCTGTCTCTTGCAAGTGCACCCCTGGTGGTAAGGTATGCTGGTGGTTACAGGCCATATCTTATTACAGTCATGTATAGCATGTTAGGATACAGTTATATATAATAATGTAAGATACATGACAGATTTAACTGTGTCACTCTCCATCTTAATAAAGAATTCTACCATATTATGGTCACTCTTCCCCAAGGGGCCTCGCAGAACAAGATTGCTAATTAGTCCTCTCTCATTACACAACACCCAGTCTAGGATGGCCAACTCTCTAGTTGGTTGCTTGACATATTGGCCTAGAAAACCATCCCTAATACACTCCAGGAAATCCTCCTCCACCGTATTGCTACCTGTTTGGTTAGCCCAATCTATATGTAGATTAAATTGCCCCATGATAACTGCTGCACCTTTATTGCACGCATCCCTAATTTCTTTTTCAATCCATCCCCAACCTCACTACTACTGTTTGGTGGTCTGTACACAACTCCCACTAGCGTTTTCAGCCCTTTGATATTCTGCAGCTCTACCCATACAGATTCCACATCATCCAAGCTAATGTCCTTCCATACTATTATGTTAATTTCCTCTTTAACCAGCAACACTACCCCACCTCCTTTTCTTTTCTGTCTATCCTTCCTGAAGGCATAGTCTCAGGACGAGGGGGCGATCATTTAAGACTGAGATGAGGAGGAATTTCTTCACTCAGAGGGTTGTGAATCTTTGGAATTTTCTATCCAAAAGTGTGGATGCTCAGATATTGGTCGAAGATCGACCTTGATCTCATTGAATTTTGGAGCAAGCTCGAGGGTCCGTATGACCAATCCCTGCTCCTATTTCTTATGCTGTTATGGCTCAGTTCCACACAAGGCAATTGAGTCATTCAGGAAGCTTTTAATCTTACCCTAATATGTTCAATTGCAACTTGATACTGTGGTCAAAAGCACAACTGATCCCATTTGTAATAGTGCTTTAATTCCACCTTTCAGTAGAATCATAGAATGGTTACAACATTCGGCCCATTGAGTCCATGTCGACTCTCAGCTAGTCCCACTCCCCTGCTCTTTCCCCTTTGCCCTGCAAATGTTTTACCTTCAGATACTAATCCAACTCCCTTTTGAAAGATAAAATCGAGTCTGCCTCCACCACCCTTTCCAGCAGTGCATTCCAGATCCCAAATAATGGCTGCGTAAAAAAGTTTTTCTTATGTCACCTTTGGTTCTTTTGCCAATCACCTTAAATCTGTGTCTTCTTGTTCTCGACCCTTCCGCCAGTGGAAACAGTTTCTCTCTATTCTGTTCAGACCCCTCATGATTTTGAACACCTCGATCAAATCTCCTCTCAATCTTCTCTGCTCTAAGGAGAACAACCCCAGCTTCTCCAGTCTATCCACGTAACTGAAGTCCCTTATTCCTGGAATCATTCTCGTAAATCTTTTCTGCACCCTTTCTAAGGCCTTTATACCCTCCCTAAAGTGTGGTGCCCAGAATTGGACACAGTACTCCAGTTGAGGCCGAACCAGTGTTTTATACAGGTTCAGCATAATTTCCACACTTTTGTACTCTATATTTCTAGAAGAGAGTCAAATATAAAGTTTGATCTTGAGCAAATACTTATACATTAACATTCTGTAGATGCTCCTAAAGCTAAGTACCTATTTTCTCATTTATTGGATGTGGGCATCGCCTGGCAAGGCCGGCATTTATTGCCCATCCATAATTGCCCTGGAGAAGGTGGTGGTGAGCTGCCTTCTTGAACCACTTGTGGTGAAGTTTCTTGTCGTGGTTTCAGAGGGCAGTTAAGAGTTCATCACATCGCTGTGAGTCTGGAGTCACATATAGGCCAGATTTCCTTCTGTCTTTAGGATGAGACGTTAAACCGAGACCCTGTCTGCCTTCTCAGGTGGTCGTAAAAGATCCCTATTTCGAAGAAGAGCAGGGGAGTTATTCCCGGTGTCCTGGCAAATTTGTCGGCCAGCGCAGAAATGATGTGCCAAATGGCCTCCTTCCATGCTGTAAATATCTCTGATTCTTTCTATAAAGGGCATCAGTGAACCAGATGGATTTTTTTACAACCTTCTAGTATGATACTATTAAGTATGTTACTTTTTAATCCCAGATTTATTTAACTGAATTTAAATGCCACCACAGTGGAGGATTTTAACTCATGTGTCAGGAACACCCTGGAGTCACAACTGTATAGCTCAGAGACGTGGACCATATACAGTAGACACCTCAAATCACTGGAGAAATACCACCAACGATGTCTCCGCAAGATCCTACAAATCCCCTGGGAGGACAGACGCACCAACGTTAGTGTTCTCGATCAGGCCAACATCCTCAGCATCGAAGTACTGACTACACTCGACCAGCTCCATTGGGCGGGCCACATTCTTCGCATGCCTGACACAAGATTCCCTAAGCAAGCGCTCTACTCAGAACTCCTACACAGCAAGCGAGCCCCAGGTGGGCAGAGGAAACGTTTCAAGGACACCCCAAAGCCTCCTTGATAAAATGCAACATCCCCACCTACACCTGGGAGTCCCTGGCCCAAGACCGCCCTAAGTGGAGGAAGAGCATCCAGGAGGGCACTGAGCACCTCGAGTCTCGTCGACAAGAGCATGCAGAAAACAAGTGCAGGCAGCGGAAAGAGCGTGCGGCAAACCAGACTCCCCCCCCACCCTTTCCTACCTGTGACAGAGACTGTAATTCCCATATTGGACTGTTCAGTCACCTAAGAATGCACTTTTAGAGTGGAAGCAAGTCTTCCTCGATTTCGAGGGACCGCCTATGATGATGATATGATGATGACTATCAATAACATACCCATCATCATCATAGGCAGTCCCTCGAACGAGGATGACTTGCTTCCACAAGAGTTCACAGATGTTTCAATGAAGGACCCGATGTTCCAGTCCTGAACTCCAATTGAGGGGGTGGAAGATGCCTGTGGGTGGATTTTTTTAACGTGTGGTGACCGTTGCACATCAGCCACCACACGGGCTTGACAGAGCGAGGCCTTTATCCAGTGGCAAAGGTTAACCAGGACGACTGGAGACCTGCTCTGCTGCATGGACCTAGTGCGCACACATATCGCAGTGTGGGCTGGCCCGTGCTGTCCCTGGGCCCTCGGCTCTTCTGGGCCCCGTACCCTCATTCGCCACACCTTCGCCCACGCTGTTCCAGGCTACTGCCCCACTGAATCCTGCAGTATTGCGGGCACATGTGGACATCTGGGGAAGACCACTCTGCTACTGTTCCACCAGGGTAGCTTCATTGTTGGTCTCAACAATAAGCAAGGAAGCCAAATATATCAATCCGTGATAAGGTCAATAAAGTGACCACGAACGTGGTGTCTCTGACCCGATACTTCTCGTCAAATACTTCAACAGCACGAGTGGGAGGTGTGCTTGCACTGTGTACAGTCAACTGTGGCTGACCATCGGGTTTATCCGCCTGGCGCCAGGGCGGACATTGCGCCCAGGAGCTCGACTGTTGCAAAAGCCCCGAGGATACCTGATCGGTCCGCTTGAGAAGTGTCCTCATTTCTTTGCTTTGGAAGTAGTGCTTCGCGAAAGGATCAGTCTGGGCATTGTAAGGCGGGATGACATCGCATCTTTTCGGTTGCACCTTGCCGTACTCCTTGGCGGTGTTGGAGACAGCCACGCAGTCCAAGATGAAACCCCTTTCCTTTTTGAAGAACTCATATTCCATGCAACAGACCCCAGGAGGACAGTAAAAACCATCCATGGTTACAGCGCTAGTTCATGTATGGTCCCAGCCTGTACCCCACCTATAACCCACCCCAAACCCTGCAAATGTCACACTGCCAGTCACAGGGCTCACTGTTACGTTTGCCATACAACCTACGTTTTGTTTTTCAACCCCGACAATCTCCGTGTAAATAAAATGATTATTTACGAAATTGAGAAATGATTGTAAGAGGGCATAACGCATTAAGCGAGAGTTAGTTTGTATTTTATAAATTTCACAGTCTCTACTGTATCAGTTGTGGCTCAGTGGGCAGCACTCTCACCTCGGAGTCAGAAAGTTGTGGGTTCATAGTCTCACTCCAGAGACCTAAACTCAAAAATCCAGGCTGACACTCCCACTGTGACACTGAGGGAGTGCTGCACTGTCGGAGGTGCCATCTTTACAGATGGTCAACCGAGGTCTTGCTGCTCTCTCAGATGGACGTAAAAGATCCCATGGGCACTATTTCGAAGAAGAGCAGGGGAGTTCTCCCTGGTGTCCTGGGGCCAATATTTATCCCTCAATCAACATCACTAAAACAGATTATCCGGTCATTATCACATTGCTGTTTGTGGGAGCTTGCTGTGTGCAAGTCGGCTGTCATGTTTCCTACATTACAGCAGTGACGACATTTCAAAAAGCACATCATTGACTCTAAAGCGCTTTGGGACGTCCAACGGTCGTGAAAGGCGCTATATAAATGCAAGTCTTTCATTCTTTACAATCAATATACATAGAAACATAGAAAATAGGTGCAGGAGTAGGCCATTCGGCCCTTCTAGCCTGCACCACCATTCAATGAGTTCATGGCTGAACATTCAACTTCAGTACCCCATTCCTGCTTTCTCGCCATACCCCTTGATCCCCCTAGTAGTAAGGACCTCATCTAACTCCTTTTTGAATATATTTAGTGAATTGGCCTCAACAACTTTCTGTGGTAGAGAATTCCACAGGCTCACCACTCTCTGGGTGAAGAAGTTCCTCCGCATCTCGGTCCTAAATGGCTTACCCCTTATCCTTAGACTGTGACCTCTGGTTCTGGACTTCCCCAACATTGGGAACATTCTTCCTGCATCTAACCTGTCTAACCCCGTCAGAATTTTAAATGTTTCTATGAGGTCCCCTCTCATTCTTCTGAACTCCAGTGAATACAAGCCCAGTTGATCCAGTCTTTCTTGATAGGTCAGTCCCGCCATCCCGGGAATCAGTCTGGTGAACCTTCGCTGCACTCCCTCAATAGCAAGAATGTCCTTCCTCAGGTTAGGAGACCAAAACTGTACACAATACTCCAGGTGTGGCCTCACCAAGGCCCTGTACAACTGTAGCAACACCTCCCTGCCCCTGTACCCAAATCCCCTTGCTATGAAGGCCAACATGCCATTTGCTTTCTTAACCGCCTGCTGCACCTGCATGCCAACCTTCAATGACTGATGTACCATGACACCCAGGTCTCTTTGCACCTCCCCTTTTCCTAATCTGTCACCATTCAGATAATAGTCTGTCTCTGTTTTTACCACCAAAGTGGATAACCTCACATTTATCCACATTATACTTCATCTGCCATGCATTTGCCCACTCACCTAACCTATCCAAGTCGCTCTGCAGCCTCACAGCATCCTCCTCGCAGCTCACACTGCCACCCAACTTAGTGTCATCCGCAAATTTGGAGATACTACATTTAATCCCCTCATCTAAATCATTAATGTACAGTGTAAACAGCTGGGGCCCCAGCACAGAACCTTGCGGTACCCCACTAGTCACTGCCTGCCATTCTGAAAAGTACCCATTTACTCCTACTCTTTGCTTCCTGTCTGACAACCAGTTCTCAATCCACGTCAGCACACTACCCCCAATCCCATGTGCTTTAACTTTGCACATCAATCTTTTGTGTGGGACCTTGTCGAACGCCTTCTGAAAGTCCAAATATACCACATCAACTGGTTCTCCCTTGTCCACTCTACTGGAAACATCCTCAAAAAATTCCAGAAGATTTGTCAAGCATGATTTCCCTTTCACAAATCCATGCTGACTTGGACCTATCATGTCACCTCTTTCCAAATGCACTGCTATGACATCCTTAATAATTGATTCCATCATTTTACCCACTACCGATGTCAGGCTGACCGGTCTATAATTCCCTGTTTTCTCTCTCCCTCCTTTTTTAAAAAGTGGGGTTACATTGGCTACCCTCCACTCTATAGGAACTGATCCAGAGTCAATGGAATGTTGGAAAATGACTGTCAATGCATCCACTATTTCCAAGGCCACCTCCTTAAGTACTCTGGGATGCAGTCCATCAGGCCCTGGGGATTTATCGGCCTTCAATCCCATCAATTTCCCCAACACAATTTCCCGGCTAATAAGGATTTCCCTCAGTTCCTCCTCCTTACTAGACCCCCCTTACTAGATGCTGCAGAGAAAGATTGGCAGCGCCCAGGTTAGAAGGGAGCTAGCTGGTACAGCGGGCAACGAGAGACTGACATCCATAAGGTGGCAGGGAGGGAACATGATTAAAAACGAGCAGTTTGGAGTGGTCATTTATCTCATCTCAGTGACGGGCCAAGGGCACATTAATTTGTTCAAAGCCAAAGGATGTACTGGACTGTTTATAACACCACTTTAAGGTGCGTCAGGATACTAGAGCAAGGGCACGCAAGTGACAAAAGGAAAAGTTAGGACAGGCAGAAGTCACCAAGAACCTCTTCAGGTGAAGAGTAACATTTGGAATGGTCTCCCTGGTAGAGTGGCGGAGGTCAAATTAATGATGGCCAAGGAAGGATATTGGCTTATATTTAAAATAAGGTCATGAAAAAAGCAAACAAAGCACTGGGGTACCTTGCTAGAGGGACAGATTTGAAAAGCAGAGTTGTGTTAAACCTTGGGAGTACTGTGAACAGTTCTGGTCTCCATATTATAAAAGGAGCATGAGAGAGAGAGAGAGAGAGAGAGAGTGCGAGTCACAGATGAAGGTGCAAAAATGATTTACTAGAATGCTATCAGAACTGAGAAATTATACCTGTTAGGAAAGATTGAACAGGCTAAAGTGAAGCTATGCTAAACTTGTATCGAACCTTAGTTAGACCACACTTGGAGTACTGCGTACAATTCTGCTCGCCATATTATATAAAAGGATATAGCAGTACTGGAGAGGATATAGCGAATGACAACGATATCAGAAACTCGAGGGTATACCTAACAGAAAAGAATGAACGGGCTGGGTCACATTTTGCTTGAAAAAAAGCTGAGGGGTGACCTAAATGAGGTCTTTAAAATTATGAAAGGTCCTTTTTGAGCGGATACAGAATGTTAAGTGTTTCCATTTGTGGGGAAAAGCATAACTACAGGCCATCAATATGAGGCACCAAGAAATAAAATAGGGAATTCAGAAGAAACTTCTTTACCCAGAATGTGGAATTCGCTATCACAGGGTAGCGAATAGTAAAGATGCATTTAAGGGGAGGCTAGATAAGCATGTGAAGGAGATGGAAATAGAGGGTTATACAGATAGGTTTAGATGAGGAAAGATGGGAGGAGGCTCGAGTGAAGCATAAACACCGGCACGGACTGGTTGGGCCGAATGTGCAATACTGTGCAGAATTAGTTCACCCATCTCAAAACACCTTACAGTCCTTCCCTACTCCCACTGCAGCATCCTATTGTTTAAATGTATCCAAGGGATTTTATTGATCAGACATTAGACCTGTAGTTACCTTTGACTACTTTGAACCAGTGTTTAACTCTTGCATCCTTAAAGTAATATTCCAGATTTACCTTTTCCATTCCTCTTCAAAACTATGCTGAGAATGTAGAACTTGCTACCACATGGAGTGGTTGATGCAAATAGTATAGATGCAGCAGTTAAGGGGAAGCTAGGCAGGTTCATGAGGGAGAAAGAAATAGAAAAATATGTTGAAAGGAAAACAGAAAATGCTGGAAATCTCAGCGGGTCAAGCAGCATCGGTGGAGAGAAAAAGAGTTAACACTTCAGGTCAATGACCCTTTGTCAGTTTGGACAAAACGTTAACTGGGTTTTTTCTCTCCAGATGCCACCTGACCCGCTGAGATTTCCAGCATTTTCTGTTTTTATTTCAGATTCCAGCATCCACAGTATTTTGCTTTTGTAATATGCTGAAAGAGGACTTGTGTGGGGCATCAGCATAGACCTGTTGGGCTAAATGGCCCGTTTGTATACTGTACATTCTCATCATAGGCAGTCCCTCGAAATCGAGGAAGATTTGCTTCGACTCTAAAATTGACTTCTCTGGCGACTGAACAGTCTAATACGGGAATTAGTCTCTGTCATAGGTGGGACAGACAGTGGTTGAAAGGGTGGGTGGGACTGGTTTGCCGTACGTGCCTTCCGCTGCCTATGCTTGGTGACGACTCTCATTCTATGCAATTTCTCTCATCTCTTTTCAAGGCTGAAATACCCAAGTTGATCCAGTCTTTTCTTTGAACTCAGATCCCGGACATTGTGGCTTTTCTCTGTACTGTCTCCAGTGCTTGAATATTTCCTTTGTGTCTTAGCGATCACAGCTGGTAACAGCACTCAAGATCAGAGAGCACTGTAAGTTGATGCTAACTTCCTGACTTGCATCCAACACTTTTGGCTCAGTAATTCTGCATTGGCTTCGATTGCTGTTTTGCAGTGCTTGGATATGTCGACCTGGAGTTTCCTTCTTGGGCACAACCCTGAAGTTAAGAGCCAAAAACACAGCCCGTGTCACACCCATTTTGCTGGTCAACACACACCCAAGTATCCTCCCAATCTATTTAAAAAAAAAATACACAATGGGCATAAATCTTTTGGATGATTTGTGTAACTGAGGCCCCACCTGCTCCCTCAGGTGGATGTAAACCACCCCAAGGCGCTATTACAAAGAGCGGGGAGTTCTCCCAGTGTCCTGGCCAGTATTTATCCTTCAATCAACATCACACACAAAAAAAAATCAGGTTTTATTGTTTTGGGAGCTTGGTGTGCACAAATTGGCTGCTGTTTCCTACATGACAACAATGACCACTTCATATGTACTTCACTGGCTGTAAAGCACTTTTAGATGTCACACCACACACACACCAGCATATTTCTTTCAAGTCTTAATGTTGGGGCCTGGATCTGAAAAACAGGTACCCTAATGGATGATTTGATCAGATTTTTTTTAAAAACAAGAGCAAGAGTATCAAAAATGGTATCGCAATATAAGATTTAGCACATTCAACCATCATTTGTGCACATCAGGCACAGGATGAATGCAAATCTTTCTTTTAAATATGCTCCTTCAATTCATACGACATTATCTCCTGTGGCATCGCTCATGGGTGGCCCGAAGCAGTGATCCTAAAACAATGAGATGGTGCAGAGGAATGATTGAGAGTGGAGTTCAGCACGGTGGAAGCAGTCAAAAGCAAATCATAACAGTATTCATGCAATGAGGACTAGAATGTTGAAACAAAAATTAAAATGACTGGACTTTACACAGGATATACAGCACAGAAACAAGATATTCGGCCCATCCAGTCCATGCCGTCGTTTATGCTCCACTCGAGCCTCCTCCAATCTTCCCTCATCTATCAGCATAATCCTCTTCCCTTCTCCCTCATATGCTTACCGAGCTTCCCCTTCGATGCATCGACTTACCCAATGTGATGAAATTGGAGAGCTGTGTATAAAAAAAATCGTCATTTTTTTTTGTTAACAGGCTAGACTGTCAGGCAATTGTACTTATGTGTAGCATTAACATAGGAGCAGGAGTGGGCCATACGGCCCCTCAAGCCTACTCCACCATTTAATACAATCATGGACTCAAGTCCACTTCCCTGCCGCTTCCCATAACCCCTTATCGGTTAAGAGACTGTCTTAAATTTATTCAATGACCCAGCTTCCACACTCTTGAGGCAGCAAATTCTACAGATTTACAACCCTCTGAAGAAATTCCTCCTCATCTCAGTATTAAATGGGCAGCCCCTTATTCTAAAATTATGCACCCTAGTTCTAGTCTTCCCTATCAGTGGAAACATCCTCTCTGCATCCATTAAGAATTTTTGGAGGCAAAAATATTTTACTCAGGGCATGTTGTGACTCAACTGACGCCATATTTTATAACTGAACAGCTTGCTTAGTCCGTATTTATTAGACTGGGTAAAATTATGAATGCACCCATTCACTTCATCTAGAAGAGACACTGCTGATATTAAAATGCAAGACTGATCGAAGAATGTGTTTCATATTAATTGTTTATTTACACAAACACGATGATGGCAAACTGCATCTTTAGTTACAGAACATGCTACAAATAAATTCAGGACATGGTCAAAAGAAATCAGCGACTGCTCGTGTTTCTGGGGGTAAAAATATTTATTGAATTGTACAGATATCTTTGCAGGAAACTTTTACGCAATGCTCCCGGCATTGGAAGCAATCCTGGGCCACAGATCCGCACATTCCTTGGCAACAGGGCCTGTGATCGCAGAGCCTAGAAAGACAAGACAAGCAGAAACTTCAGCAAGTCAGAAATAGCACAAGGAAACCCCAATCATCCAACTGCTACTAGACTTTCAGTTTATGTCACAGTGCAAGTCTTGATTAAAGTTACAGTGCACAACCCCTCTTTGTGCTCCATCTACAGTGTCACAGCATCAGACACCCAAGTTAATTTACAAGTACAAGACACGTCCAATGTGATGCTGTCTTACATCACAGTCTGGTAATGTTCCAGAATCACATCTTATAATGTTCAATTTTTTGGATCATACTCAACCCATAAAAACCTCAGAGCAAACGATTTGCAATTGGAATCCAATGATCAACAGATAAGACAACATGAATAATTTAAGGGAGTTTCTGATTTCTATTTGGGTCCATCATTTTTCAATTCACATTGAAGCTAACCCTCGGCCAAGTGAGTTGACCCAATCGGCAGCCAAGCAAAATAAACCAGGAACGTTTGATCCTTACTGTCAATCAGCAGGGGCAGGCAAATAGGTTTTCCAAAATCCAGTCTCGTCACAGCCAGATCCTCGCAACCAAAATGCATCTTCAGCTCACTGCTCGAGACTAGATGCAAGCTTCAGAAGTTTGTGCTAGTGTCACACCCCTGATTGAGATTGAACAGCACGAGGCAACTGCCACCTCACCCACAAGCAATGTGTTCCTCTGCCCTCCCTTGACAACTCACCGAGCCACTGAGAACAAACAAAGCAAGTGCTTTTAAGAAGGGAACTGTGCAGCATTCAATGTACAAGTTTAGAGTTCTGACCAACAGTAAAAAAAAACCAGAATGAACACTCCTGCTCCTATTTCTTATGAGACACAGTCTACTGTTAAGAATGATCTGCTTTGCTGGATACCTTTTTAGAGTGCCCTCACTTCTCTGCCACAGGCCAGGTCAAAACTGATGAGAGGCGGCACGATAATTGGCTTTAAAACCAGCTTCAAATCTATGGCAATTGAACATTTATTACCAACATTTCAATTCAAACGCTGAATTGCAGACAACTGTACCTTTCATTTCTCCTTTGTTATTTACTATTACCCCCGCATTGTCTTCGAAGTAGAGGAACACGCCATCTTTTCTCCGATAGGCTTTCCGCTGGCGTATCACTACTGCCGGGTGCACTGTAACATGAGCACATGGAAATAAAGATTAACATGGAGCCCCTTTAATTAAAACAAGCGAAGCACATAGCTCAAAATTGTCATAGTACTCCGACAAGCAACCTTCGTTTCCCACCCACCCCAGCCAATCTCCCCAAAGGTGTTGATTCCGTGTTGCCGCATGATTTATCACTGATGTCCAGTACCTTGTTCCCAAGTGCCATTATTCACGGGAGCCAGGAAAGTGGCCAGGCGAGGGGGGGGGGGGGGGGGGAAAAGAGAGAGAGAAAGAGACTGGGGAGGAGGAGAGGAGGGACTTCCACTCAACTTTTTCCTTCCTTAACCCAAGCACCAATTATTGTCAGATGCCAACAGCAAACTTGAACAAAGCTGGCGGGAAAATTTGACACTTATCCTGAATGCGAGCGTTGCTTAACCAGGAGCCGATGTAGGTCAGCGAGCACAGGGGTGATGGGCGAGCGGGACTCAGTGCGAGTTAGGACACGGGCAGCCGAGTTTTGGATCACCTCAAGTTTACATCGGGTAGAACGTGGGAGGTCAGCCAGGAGCACGTTGGAATAGTCAAGTCTAGAAGTAACAAAGGCATGGATGAGGGCTTCAGCAGTGACGAGCTGAGGCAGGGGCGGAGACGGGCGATGTTAGAGGTGGAAATAGATGGTCTTATAAAGTGCAACAATGTTCAGCAGCAGCACAGGAATTATTTCACTTAACCCACAAAAATTTTCGTTTTTGCTGCAGCCCCTCCTCCTTCCTGGCTCAGCAGGTGTTTAGTGAGCAAGGCACACAAACCAGAAAATCCCAGGTTCAACACAGGGTATGTGCGTGTTAGCCGGCCGTATTAATTTTGGTTATCGATCTACCTACTGTGACAGTTGCATGTGCAAAGTGAAACTTTTAAAATCATGATCTTCACCGTTAAACTGCGAATACAGAGCAAACGTTGCACTCAAACATAGTCTTGTAAATCTTGTTAAATTCAGCCACCCCTCTCCTTCAGGAATCACCAGATTCAAGAGTTGAATGTTCCACCACGGATTGAAATTCTACAGCACCTAACAGCTGCAATTTCACCCAAAGCAATGAGTTACTCTCCCCATCCTTGACAACTCACCAAGCCACAGAGTATAGACACAGCAAGTGCTTTTAGGAGGGTGAACCACCAACAGTCAGTAGAATATAACTATTAGGAAAATTCAGAAAACAGTCTCTCACACATACAAGCACAAAGTTATCAGATTTCAAACTGGGCTCCTCAAGATTCTCAGATCGACAAGATAATCAGAGATCTAACAGGGAATTCAGAAGAAACTTTTTTACCCAAGAAGAGCGGCGAGAATGCGGAACTCACTACCACAGGGAGTGGTTGAAGCGAATAGTATAGATGAATTTAAGGGGAGGGCAGACAAGCATGAAGGAGAAAGGAATAGAGGGTTACGTTGATAAATTTAGATGAGGAAAGACGGGAGGCGGTTCAAGTGGAGCATAAACACTGGCATGGACTGGTTGGGCCAAATGGCCTGTTTCTGTGCTGCATGTCCTATGTAAGATTCAATTCATTCGGCTTGTGTTGATTTATTACATCCTTTACTGTGCACTGAAAACAGTTTCTACAATTATAGCAGTTGTGGGTAGTCAACACCAATATTCTCCAATTCTTTTGGGGTGCACAACCGCTTCAAAATACTGCACTATGAAACGGTTAGTTTCTCAAGACATGCCGCACACTCTCACCACTTCGATAGAACTGCTCCTTAATCACCGTCCAAATTTTCAAGCAGCGAGTGCTACCACCTCAACTGTAATGATTCTCAAGACTGAAACAAAGTAAACAGGCACAGGTTTCTACATCGCTTGAAACGGAGATGCAGGTGAATAGAAAAAAGGACTCGTATTCCCAACACAAAATGTCCTTTCCAAGATGTTCACTAGGTTGATTCCAGAGATGAGGGGATTGACTTATGAGGATAGGTTGAGTCTCTACTCATTGGAGTTCAGAAGAATGAGAGGTGATCTTATTGAAACATATAAGATAATGAAGGGGCTCAACAAGCTGGATGCAGAGAGGCTATTTCCGCTCATAGGGGAAACTAAAACTAAGGGACATAGTCTTAGAATAAGGGATCGCCTAAGACGAGGAGAAATTTCTTCTCTGAGGGTTGTAAATCTTTGGAGGCTGGGTCATTGAATATATTTAAGGTGGAGAGAGACATATTTTTGAGCGATAAGGGAGTAAAGGGTTACAGGGAGCAGGCAGGGAAGTGGAGCTGAGTCCATGATCAGATCGGCCATGATCTTATTGAATGACGGAGCAGGCTCGAGGGGCCAAATGGTCTACTCCTGCTTCTTATGCAGCTGAATCACTGAAAATATGAGCTCTCAAAGCAGTGTTTTGCCAATGAAATAAGTATTTAGTCAGTAGTGACAGGAGGCACAATGATCGCACCCATACACAAGCTCATGGGATGCAGACTGCGATAAACTGAAGGACCATGATCTGAGGATCCCACATGAAACACACAGGGTCGTCGAATAAGCTGCACGTGGTTTCTACAGAAAACCTCCATTTATTTATGCTCCTTGAAGGTGCTTAGAACTAAATAAAATCCATCAACAGAAGCCCCCGAATAATCACTGCCTGCACACCACCACACAACACAGCAAAGTAACTAGGCTCACCATGTAGAACAGATTTGCCAACGGGTAGGATTTACAGGCCGTGCCACGTTAGTTTCACTGCCAGAGAGAAGCCTATCAGGAACATTTCTGAAGTGAACGCAACAATTTCCCCGGTGATTCCAGAGCAGTGTCCCACTGGTCATTGGAGAGAAAACATTCCAAACATCAAACCACAGGCAGGTTAGCAGTTTCAATTGGTCAGATACCAGCTCCCATTCTAAATACAGGCGACGTCTACATCAGTGCAAATCATAAATCCGAAATTGTAGCAAACCAGGCTCCGTTTTGGGCTATTTACAGGATCGCAAGAATCTCAACAGGACCCACAATCCAGCTACAGAACTAAACACTCGTGCAACCTCCTACACCCTCACTGGCGATCTAGCAAAGTTGCTGCCTTCTCTCCCAATCCAGCACGATCCATTTCACCTGTTCAGTGCCAAACCCATCTTCCTTCTGCAGTCAGAAACCAACTATGAAATAACTTGCCCCCCCCCCCCCACTACAACTCTCTTGATTTTAGTGGATTGAGGATGTGCAAGAGATGGGAAAAGGAGAGATGCAGATTTGAAAACAGGTCAATAAAATGCACACTGACTGGAAGGAAAACCATATCGGAGAGCTAAATCATAACTGGACAAATACAACACTGCTTCGTTCAACAAATACGGAATTCCAGAGCTCCTCCATGCGTCGATTGGGAAAACGGTGCAGGGTAATTTCTCGATTCCGCAGTTGCGCGCACACATGGTACAGCGCCCTCGCCGTTCTGACTCACCAATTCCAAGGAGCTCACTCACCCTTTTTCCTGAGCTCGGGTTTTCCTTTCTTTACAGTTGCCATGACCATGTCGCCAACGCCGGCAGCTGGCAGCCTGTTCAAGCGGCCCTTGATCCCCTTGACAGAGATGATGTACAGGTTCTTGGCCCCTGAAAGCACATGGTCAATAAACAGGTAAAACATCTGGTCACACCCACCAAAAACAGCCACCCGATGATGTGAATCTGGCCATCTTCTCACAAAGAACTAGCAAAAAATTCTCATACTTTTTTGAAATCCTCCCATGGCCTCGCCCTTCCCTATCTCTGTAATCTCCTCCAGCCCCACAACCCCCGAGATATCATAATTCGAGAATACTCAGGAATCAATGCAGTCACAAACAATCTCGTGCAACAATTTGTATTCAGATAGCGTGGCCCAAGGTGCTTCACAGGAGCGTCATCAAACAGAATTTGCCACCGGCGATATTAGGGCAGACTATCAAAAGCTTGGTCGAAGCGTCGAGACAGTGGAAGGCACAGCCACCAATGGTTCAGCAATTAAAAATCGGGGGTTGTCCAATAGGTGAGAATTGGAGGAGCGCAGAGATCTCGGGGTTGTGGGGCTGGAGGAGATTAGATGAGAGAGGGGCGAGGCCATGGAAGGATTTCAAAAAAGTATGAGAAATTTTTCATTGCGGCAATGTTTAACCGGGAGCCGATGCAGGTCATCGAGTACAGGGGTGATGGGTGAGCAGGACTTGGTGCGAGTTAGGTTACAGGCAGTCAAGTTTTGGATCACCTCAAGTTTACGTAGGGTAGAACACGGGAGGCCAGCCAGGAGTGCGTTGGAATAGTCAAGTCTAGAGGTACCAAAGGCATGGATGAGGGCTTCAGCAGCGACGAGCTGAACAGGGGCGGAGACGGGCGATGTTACCGAGGTGGAAATAGACGGTCTTACAAAGTGCAACAATGTTCAGCAGCAGCACAGCATGTCACTCGTTCACATGATGCTCCCGGCTATACTTTACGTGGCATCACAGGAATTATTTCACCTAACCCACAAAAATTAATGTTTTTGCTGCAGCCCCTCCTCCTTCCTGGCTCAGCAGGTGTTTAGTGAGCAAGGCACACAAACCAGAAGATCCCAGGTTCAATACAGGGTATGTGCGAGTTAACCGGCCGTATTAATTTTGGTTATCAATTTACCTATTGTGACAGTTACATGTCCACAGTGAAACTTTTAAAATCATGATCTTCACCGTTAAACTGCAAATACAGAGCAAAAGTTGCACTCAAACAGTCTTGTAAATCTCGTTAAATTCAGGCACCTCTCTCCTTCAGGAATCACCAGATTCAAAGTTGAACTGTTCCACCACGGATTGAAATTCTACAGCACCTAACAGCTGCAATTTCACCCAAAGCAATGAGTTACTCTCCCCATCCTTGACAACTCACCAAGCCACAGAGTATAGACACAGCAAGTGCTTTTAGGAGGGTGAACCACCAACAGTCAGTAGAATATAACTATTAGGAAAATTCAGGAAACAGTCTCACACACATACAAGCACAAAGTTATCAGATTTCAAACTGGGCTCCTCCGATTCTCAGATCGACAAGATAATCAGAGATCCAATAGGGAATTCAGAAGAAACTTCCTTACCCAAAGAGTGGTGAGAATGTGGAACTCGCTACCACAGGGAATGGTTGAAGCCAATAGCATAAATGCATTTAAGGGGAGGCTAGACAAGCATGAGGGAGAAGAGGATAGGGTTATGCAGATAGATTTATTTAAGGAAAGACGGCAGAAGGCTCGAGTGGAGCATAAATGCCGACATGAACTGGTTGGGCCGAATGGCCTGTTTGTGCCATATATCCCATGAAAGGTCTGATTCATGTGTTTATTTATTAGCGCATAACATCCATTACTGTGCACTTAAAACAGTTTCTACAATGATAGCAGTTTTGGGTAGTGAACACCAACATTCTCTAATTCTTTTGGGGTACACAGCCGCTTCAAAATACTGCACATGCGCGGTTTTTCCTATATGACAGCCAGTGAGCTGTGCGGCTTAAAGAGAACTTCGGATAACAGTTTCAGAAGTCAGGACTGGGGCTGCTGTGTGACAACATTTTGGCCTCCCTTCTAGGACACTAGTAAATGCAGTTCATATTGTAAAAATGATTTAAAAATAATCAAGGTCATAACAATGAATGCCCACTGCAGTAAACACAGCTAGGGCAATCCATTCTAAATAACGGAAATAAACAGTTGCCTGGGTCCCAAGCTTTGGAACTCCCTCTCCTAAACCTCTCCGCCTCTTTCTCCTTTAAGACGCTCTTTAAAACCTACCTCTTTGACAAGCTCTTGGTCATTTGCTGTCCTTAAACAATAAGGGGATAAGGGGTTATGGGGAGCAGGCAGGGAAGTGGAGCTGAATCCATGATCAGATCAGCCAAGGTCTTATTAAATGGCGGAGCAGGCTCGAAGGGTTGTATGGCCTACACCTGCTCCTATTTCTTATGTAATTTCTTCTTATGTGGCTCGGTGTCAAATGCATGTGTTATAACACTCCTGTGAGGCACCTTGGGACATTTTACTACATTACATGCGCTGTATGAATACAAGTTGTTGTACAAGCCCCCCCCACTGTATTTCTCATCCTGTAGGGTCCACAGGGACCCAGCACAACAGTTCCTACCAGTGTTATCGGCGCAGTTGATCACGGCACCCACGGGGAGACCGAGCGAGATGCGAAATTTCGCCCCGGACGAACCACCACGTCCTGTAACGAATGGAAACGACATATTTTAAGGAACATGTTGAGCTGGGAATCTACTGCCAGTCAGCTCCCACGGGCCGGTCAACCCATGTAGACAGCAGTTCAATAGCACCAGAAGCAGGCATACATTGCATTAAAGACATTATACAAGTACTTAAAAGTTTCCCAAAGATTATCACTGAGGGAAGTGGGGAATGGGCACTTTATCCAAGCAGTTTAACCAATCTATCAATACTTTATATAAAAGACAAAATACTGTAAATACTGTAAATGAATTCCCCACCCGTGTGGATGCTGAATCATTGAGTACATCCAAGGCTGAGATTTTTGGACTCTAAGGGAATCAAGGGATTATGGGGATCGGGCAAGAAATGGAGTTGAGAACAAAGATCCCATAATCTTATGGAGTGGCAGAGCAGGCTCGAGGGGCCATATGGCCTACTCCTGATGTGTCAACCGTGGCTCAGTGCGTAGCACCCTCCCCTCAGAGTGAGAAGGTTGTGGTTTCAAGTCCCACCCCAGCGACTGGAGCACAAAAATCTAGGCCGACACTCCCAGTGCAGTGCGGAGGGAATGCTCCACTGGCAGAGGCGCCGTCTTTTGCATGAGACGTTAAATCAAGGCCTCCTCGTCTGCCCTCTCAGGTGGATGTAAAAGATCCCACGCCATTATTTCAAAGAGGAGTATGGGGAGTTCTCATCGGCGTCCTGTGGCCAATATTTATCCCTCGACCAACATTTCAAAACACAGATTATCTGGTTCTGAACTGTCTGTGGGAGCTTGCTGTGCACAAATTGGCTGCCACATTTGCTATATTACTGCAATGCCTGCACTTCAAAAAAAGGACTTCATTGGCTGTAGACACACTTTGGGACATCCTGAAAGGCGCTATATAAATGCAATTCTGTCTTTTTCGCTCAGGAGAGGATGTAACCACAGCTGGCACATTTACACTCTCTCCCAGCTGGTGTGTGGGTCTCCCCACACTAACCAGGCTGGGCTCCCAACAAGCAGGAGGCCTCCTCCCCTGGTCTGAAAGCCCCAAGCCCAGGCTGCTGGCCTCGGGGGCAAGACTCAGAACCCAGCAACTGCACTAAGCACAACCTGGGGACCCTGAAACCTTCACACAAAACAAAACACCCGCTCCAATCCAATGTTTAAACCGGTTTCAGGGGTGTTTATAAAACACCAACAAAATCCCACCCACCTTAAACCAGGGATGTCTTCCAACATGGCGGCGGCTGCCGCGGATACAACTTCCATCGTCTATTCTACACTAAAAGTCGGCTAATCACGACCGATATCCGCGCTAAACAAGAGCTAAGGTGCTTATGCTAACGATCGGCGTGCTAAATTGCGAGTGTCCGCGGTATAGAGCACCGATGACGGCGGATTCTCCCCGCCATCCTCGCCGCCCGCTTACCTCTCTTAGACATTGTGGTTCGAGGAAAGAGGCCGAGCGCGGAGCATTATGGGATATATCTGGGACGCATGCAACGTGGAGAGACGTCACCACGCACCCGACGTGAGGCCAGAGATCGGTTCACCTCGGCCCCCGTGTCACGTGACGGGGGAACCCGGAAGCAGGCGGGAGGATTTCATCAATGGCGCCCCCAGCAGGATTACATCAGTTATTGCAACTTTCATAAAACAGAACATGCTGTAAATAATCATCATAGGCAGTCCCTCGGCATCGAGGAAGACTTGCTTCCACTCTAAAAATGAGTCCTTAGGTGACTGTACAGTCCAATACGAGAGCCACAGTTCCTGTCACAGGTGGGACAGATAGTCATTGAGGGAAGGGGTGGGTGGGACTGGTTTGCCGCACACTCTTTCCGCTGTCTGCGCTTGATTTCTGCATGCTCTCGGCATTGAGACTCGAGGTGCTCAGTGCTCTCTTGGATGCACTTCCTCCACTTAGGGCCAGGGACTCCCAGGTGTCGTAAAACACTCAGCAGGTCAGGCAGCATCTGTGGAGAGAGAAATAGAGTTAATGTTTCAGGTCAATGAACTTTCATCAGAACTGGAAAAAGTTAGAGATGTGACACTTGCATCTCTTCTAGACTTAACTTTTGTTTCTTTACTTTTTCCATTACCATTTTCTTTTGCTTCGTGCTATCATACCTTTTCTCATTTAATTACTCCTGCCTTCCACTCTAACTAAGACCTTCCCTTTTGTTTTTTTCCTCCCCTCCCCCTACCCTTGCTTAAAATCTGTTAGATTTTTAAATTTTTCTAGTTCTGACGAAAGATCACTGACCTGAAACGTGAACTCTGTTTCACTCTCCACAGATGCTGACTGACCTGCTGAGTATTTCCAGTATTTATTTCAGAATTCCAGCATCTGCAGTATTTTGCTTTTGTACCAGATGTCCCAAAGTGCTTTACGGAAAGACTTGTATTTATATAGTGCCTTTCACGACCACCAAATGTCTCAAAGCACTTTACATCCAATGAAGTACTTTTGGTGTGTAGTCACTGTTGTAACGTGGGAAACGCAGCAGCCAATTTGCGCACAAGCAAGCTCCCACAAACAGCAATGTGATAATGACCAGATAATCATTTTTTTAATCATGTTGATTGAGGGATAAATATTGGCCAGGACACCGGGGATAACTCCCCTGCTCTTAGAAATAGTGCTATGGGATCTTTTACGTCCACCTGAGGGGGCAGACGGAGCCTCGGCTTGACGTCGCATCTGAAAGACGGCACCTCCGACAATGCAGCACTGCACTGGAGTGTCAGCCTAGAATTTTAGGCTCAAGTCCCTGGAGTGAGATTCAAACCCACGAACTTGTGACTCTGAGGCGTGGGTGCTACCCACTGAGCCACACCAGAAGGCTGTAGGATTTCATTAATATCGCCCCCAGCAGGGTTAGATTAGTTATTGCAACAAAAAACAAGTATGGAGAGACGTTGCCAGCAGTTAATTCGTGTTGGTGCCCAACCTAAACCTACACCTATGAGACAGTAATCAGATCACACCTTGTTCCTGTAATGTATGCAATAAAGGTTCAAAGTGAGTACTGTTTAACTAAGTAAGGTACAACCTTGGCTCTGCTTTATTTAGGCCCAATGTGCCTGACTCTCAAAATGGCTGGTCTTTTATACCTGAGCAGCACCATGTGCGTGCTGCTCAGTGGCCTCCAACAATGCCTCCATCTGGTGGCTACAAACAGAATGTACATACATGACAGTTCCATTTGTAACTTCTCAGATAATGAAGCAGTCAATGCCAGCATGCGGTAAGATCTGGACGACATTTGGGTTTGGGCTGATAAGTGGCAAGTGGCAAGTAGCATTCGCGCCACACAAGTGCCAGGCAATGACCATCATAACAAGAGAATGTCTAACCACCTCCCTTTGACATCCAATGGCATTACCATCACCGAATTCCCCACCATCGACATACTGGGGGGGTCATCATTGACCAGAAATGTAAATGGACCAGCCACATAATTATTGTGGCTGCAAAAGCAGGTCAGAGGCTGGGATTCTGCGGCAAGTGTCTCACCTCCTGACTCCCCAAAACCTTTCCACCATCTACAAGGCACAAGTCAGGAGTGTGATGGAATACTCTCCACTTGCCTGGATGAGTGCAGTTCCAACAACACTCAAGAAGCTCGACACCATCCAGGACAAAGCAGCCTGCTTGATTGGCACCCCATCCACCACCTTAACCATTCACTCCCTCCACCAGCACGCACCGTGGCTGCAGTGTGTACCATCTACAAGATGCACTGCTTCTTCGACAGCACCTCCTAAACCCGCGACCTCTATCACCTAGAAGGACAAGGGCAGCAGTCGCATGGGAACACCACCACCTGTAAGTTCCCCTCCAAGTCACACACCATCCTAACTTGGAAATATATTGGCCGTTCCTTCATCGTCGCTGGCTAAAAATCCTGGAACTCCCTCCCGAAGAGCACTGTGGGAGCACCTGCACCACACGGACTGCAGCGGTTCAAGAAGGCGGTTCACCATCACCTTCTCAAGGGGCAATTAGGGATAGGCAATAAATGCCGGCCTTGCCAGCGACGCTCACATCCCAGGAACAACAATAAAAACTGACAAGCACATTCCAACCTGCCACGTTCTCTCACCAAAAACAACTCACCTTAAGAACATAAGAACATAAGAAATAAGAGCAGGAGTAGGCCATACGGCCCCTTGAGCCTGCTCCGCCATATAATACGATCATGGCTAATCCGATCATGGACTCAGGTCCACTTCTCCGTCCGCTCCCCATAACCACTTATTCCCTTATCGGTTAAGAAACTGTCTATCTCTGTCTTAAATTTATTCAATGTCCCAGCTTCCACAGCTCTCTGAAGCAGCGAATTCCACAGATTTACAACCCTTTGAGAAAATAAAATTTCTCATTTCAGTTTTAAATGGGCGGCCCCTTATTCTAAGTTTACTTAACCACAGTTGGTATAAAAGGGACACAGCCCGCCTCAGCAGAACAACGCATTTGCCCTGATTTTGCTGTAGAAATAACGTCGAGGATAACTGCACTCACTGTTATTAAAGAATAAATTGGACAGCATATCTGGCGACCACACATGCGCAGTTAAACGCGGAAATGAGGGAGTTGCGGCCTGTAGTGTATTTGCTTCAAGGGTTCCTTGCTTAAGAATTCACAGCTACACATTTGCGGTTTATTAGCAAAGGTTTATCAAACTGAACACTACCAGTTCATCCACCAGGCTCATAACTGCATACCTCATCGTGAAGAACCTGAACTCAATTAACTGGGGTTTTATTGAGTCTTGTGAACATCACTTGGAGTCTGTGTCCACATTTTTAAGAGAGTGTGTGAGGTTGTAAAGAGATATGTAAAGAGAAAAAGGTTAGTAAAGACAAACGTAGGTCCCCTGCAGTCAGAATCAGGGGAAGTCATAACTGGGAACAAAGAAATGGCAGACCAATTGAACAAGTACTTTGGTTCGGTATTCACTAAGGAGGACACAAACAACCTTCCGGATATAAAAGGGGTCAGAGGGTCTAGTAAGAAGGAGGAACTGAGGGAAATCCTTGTTAGTCAGGAAATTGTGTTGGGGAAATTGATGGGATTGAAGGCCGATAAATCCCCAGGGCCTGATGGACTGCGTCCCAGAGTACTTAAGTAGGTGGTCTTGGAAATAGCGGATGCATTGACAGTCATTTTCCAACATTCCATAGACCCTGGATCAGTTCCTATAGAGTGGAGGGTAGCCAATGTAACCCCACTTTTTAAAAAAGGAGGGAGAGAGAAAACAGGGAATTATAGACCGGTCAGCCTAACATCGGTAGTGGGTAAAATGATGGAATCAATTATTAAAGATGTCATAGCAGCGCATTTGGAAAGAGGTGACATGATAGGTCCAAGTCAGCATGGATTTGTGAAAGGGAAATCATGCTTGACAAATCTTCTGGAATTTTTTGAGGATGTTTCCAGTAAAGTGGACAAAGGAGAACCAGTTGATGTGGTGTATTTGGACTTTCAGAAGGCTTTCGACGAGGTCCCACACAAGAGATTAATGTGCAAAGTTAAAGCACATGGGATTGGGGGTAGTGTTCTGACGTGGAATGAGAACTGGTTGGCAGACAGGAAGCAAAGAGTAGGAGTAAATGGGTACTTTTCAGAATGGCAGGCAGTGACTAGTGGGGTACCGCAAGGTTCTGTGCTGGGGCCCCAGCTGTTTACATTGTACATTAATAATTTAGATGAGAGGATTAAATGTAGTATCTCCAAATTTGCAGATGACACGAAGTTGGGTGGCAGTGTGAGCTGCGAGGAGGATGCTATGAGGCTGCAGAGTGACTTGGATAGGTTAGGTGAGTGGGCAAATGCATGGCAGATGACGTATAATGTGGATAAATGTGAGGTTATCCACTTTGGTGGTAAAAACAGAGAGACAGACTATTATCTGAATGGTGACAGATTAGGAAAAGGGGAGGTGCAATGAGATCTGGGTGTCATGGTACATCAGTCATTGAAGGTTGACATGCAGGTACAGCAGGCGGTTAAGAAAGCAAATGGCATGTTGGCCTTCATAGCGAGGGGATTTGAGTACAGGCGCAGGGAGCTGTTACTACAGTTGTATAGGGCATTGGTGAGGCCACACCTGGAGTATTGTGTACAGTTTTGGTCTTCTATTTGAGGAAGGACATTCTTGCTATTGAGGGAGTACAGCGAAGGTTCACCAGACTGATTCCCGGGATGGCGGGACTGACATATCAAGAAAGACTGGACCAACTGGGCTTGTATTCACTGGAGTTCAGAAGAATGAGAGGGGATCTCAGAGAAACGTTTAAAATTCTGATGAGTTTTGACAGGTTAGATGCAGGAAGAATGTTCCCAATGTTGGGGAAGTCCAGAACCAGGGGTCACAGTCTAAGGATAAGGGGAAAGCCATTTAGGACCGAGATGAGGAGAAATTTCTTCACCCAGAAAGTTGTTGAGGCCAATTCACTAAATATATTCAAAAAGGAGTTAGATGTAATCCTTACTACTAGGGGGATGAAGGGGTATTGCGAGAAAGCAGGAATGGGGTACTGAAGTTGAATGTTCAGCCATGAACTCATTGAATGGCGGTGCAGGCTAGAAGGGCTGAATGGCCTACTCCTGCACCTATTTTCTATGTTTCTATGTTGCAGCCCATCTTTTATTATTTGAAGGGGCTGCTCCTTGATTTCTGGTTGCACTTCAGTCCCACGCTCCTGATCTTTGGGCACCCAGTGCGGAGGGGAGCAGGCAGGTTGGATGGCCTCCTCGTAGGACTGCTCCTGGGCATGGCCAAGGTGGCCATTAGCCGGTCCAGACAGAGCGCGGGTCGAGGAGGTCATTCAGCCCGACTGCCTGTTTCTCTTCTGCGACTACGTTCACGCCAGGGTGTCCCTGGAGATGGAGCACGCGGTGTCCACCGATACGCTTGCGGGCCTTTCCTGACTGGTGAGTACCGGAGGGACTGGAGTGCATCATCACCTCCCCACCCCCCCCTGCCGGCAACCAAATTTTGATTTGATTTGTTAGGTTTTCTGAAATCTTTTTTTGTTAGTTTGCAGGTTCTAGTGATCGTGCCCCTTTAACAAGGAGGCACATGGTTGAATTGTATTATTGAAAAGAGTTGTGAACATCACGTTACTGGCTAAGCCACTCACAGTGCAACAGCTCCACAACTATTTTTAATTAACATGTAAGGGTCAGTAGAACCCACAAAGTACCAAATAAAACTTTAAGGGGACCTTAACCGATCGCAACTGCTCTGCACTATTTTTGGTGAGAACGTTAAATCAAGTTCCCTATTTTTGTAAGGACACTAGAACCCACAAATGTCCAAATTAACACGGAAACTTTACCAAATTAAATTAAAATTTGATTGCCGGTGGTTATGATGCACTCCAGTCCCTCCGGTGGCCACCTCTTGCGGAAGGCCGCGAGTGTAACCATGGACACCGCGTGCTCCATCTCCAGGGACACCCTGGCTCGGATGTAACCGCAGAAGAGAGGCAGGCAGTTGGGCCAAATGACCCCCTTGACCGCCCGCTGCCTGGACTGGCTGATGGCCTCCTTGGCCCTACCCAGAAGCAGTCCTACGAGGGGGCCTTCCGACCTGCCCGCTCCCCTCCACACAGGGTGCCCAAAGATCAGGAGTGTGGGACTGAAGTGCAACCAGAATTTAAGGAGCAGCCCCTTCAAATATTAGAACAGGGGCTGCAACCTCACACATATAACATGGACGTGAAACACGGACTCCTCTAGACCGCAGAAATTACAGGTGGCCTGGGAGTCTGTGAATTTACTTAAAAACCTATTGCACGGGACTGCTCCGTGCAACACTCTCCAGGCCAAGTTCCCAATAAATAAAGGAAGGACTCCCACATAGCGAGCACTTCATTAGGGACCCCCGTCTCCTCTGGATGGCAAGATGGTGCGCCATGGCATGTCCGGACGGCAGACGAGGACGGCAAAATGGAGTGTGCAAGTGCAGCCCGTACAGGAATCCCTTCCGCGCAGAACTGAAAGGCACGGAGGGGATTTCCTGGAGGAGACTCAAGTTGTGAGGCGCCGGCTCCCGAGGGAGGTTTCGGGACTTGGCGCCGATGAAGAATTCCGTCCGGACGGGGGTCAGTTTGGACGGGATCGCCCCACATATGAGTGGAGCATTAAGGGAAGCGTTCCACACACCTCTCAGAACGCTAACAAAGCGATAGCGCAGGAGGCCTACTCAATTTTTTGGCGCTAGAATGCCGGAATTCTAACGCCGGAAGGTGAAAAAAAGAAACTTGGTGAAAATTTCAATAAACCTTCCCAACATTTCCCCACTACTGCAACAAATAAATAAAAATTTTAAAATTGAAATTTCGGCCCTTACCTTGCACTCCGGATGATATCGCCCCGGGATCGTCACTGGACCGACTGTTTTCTCATGGCTGATCTTCGACCTCAACTCCACTTTCCCGCCCGATCCCCATATCCCTTGATTCCACTAGAGTCCAAAAATCTATCAATCTTAGCCTTGAATATGCTCAATGAATCAGCATCCACAGCCCTCTGGGGCAGAGAATTCCAAAGATTCACAACCCTCTGATTGAAGAAATTTCTCCTCATCTCTGTCTTAAATGGCCAACCCCTTATTCTGAGACTATGCCCCCTGGTTCTAGACTCTCCAGCCCGGGGAAACAACTTCTCAGCATCTACCCTGTCAATCCCCCTCAGAATCTTATATGTTTCAATGAGATTACCTCTCATTCTTCTAAACTCCAGAGAATACAGGCCAAATCTACTCAATCTCTCATAGGACAACCTTCTTGTTATGTCTGTAATGCATTTATAAATGACTTCACGAGACAATGTGTTGTACTCAAACTGTAGTGACCTTGGTTCTTTATTCATAACTCCAGAGTGAGGCACAAACATGGTGGCAGCCTTTTATACTGGGCCCTCAGCTCATCCACCGCAATGTCCTCTGGTGGACAGCCTCTGCCACAGGGGCAGGAAACCCCGGTCTCCACCAGTTGCACCCTCTAGTGGTGCCAGCATAGTATATACGCAGTGTAAATCTTATTGACAGTACATCAGGTAACATAGAAACATAGAAAATAGGTGCAGGAGTAGGCCATTCGGCCCTTCGAGCCAGGATCACCATTTAATAAGATCATGGCTGATCATTGACCTCAGTACCCCTATCCTGCTTTCTCTCCATACCCCTTGATCCCTTTAGCCGTAAGGGCCATATCTAACTCCCTCTTGAATATATCCAATGAACTGGCATCAACAACTCTCTACGGTAGGGAATTCCACAGGTTCACAACTCTCTGAGTGAAGAGGTTTCTCCTCATCTCAGTCCTAAATGGCTCACCCCTTATCCTTAGACTATGTCCCCTGGTTCTGGACTTCCCCAACATTGGGAACATTCTTCCTGCATCTAACCTGTCTAGTCCCGTCAGAATTTTATATGTTTCTATGAGATCCCCTCTCATGCTTCAAAACTCCAGTGAATACAGGTCCAGTCGATCCAGTCTCTCTTCATATGTCAGTCCTGCCATCCCAGGAATCAGTCTGGTGAACCTTCGCTGCACTCCCTCAATAGCAAGAACGTCCTTCCTCAGATTATAGTTCCATCTTATGCAACTATACAGTGACTACACAGAGAGTATATCTATAGTCTGCATATGTAACATCGCTCATCCCAGGAATCGATCCAGTGAACCTTTCATGCACTGCCTCTAAGGCATGTATGTCCTTTCTCAAATAAGGTGACCAAAACTATATACAGTAAAAGCATGTCAGCTGTGGCTCAGTGGGTAGTACTCTCAACTTTAAGCCAGAAGGTTGTGGGTTCAAGTCCCATTCCAAAAGCACAAAAAAATTAAGGCTGACGTTCCAGCAGCAGTACTGAGAAAGTGCTGTGCCCTCTTTCAGATGAGATGTTAAACTGAGGGCCGCCTGGTCTCTCAGGTGGATGTAAAAGATCCCATGGCCAATATTTATCCACTCAACATAATATTTTTAAAAAGAGATTATCACATTGCTGTTTGTGGGAGCTTGCTGTGCGCAAATTGGCTGCCGCGTTTCCCACATTACAACAGTGACTACACTCCAAAAGTACTTCATTGGCTGTAAAGCACTTTGAGACGTCCGGTGGTCGTAAAAGGTGCTATATAAATCCAAGTCTTTGTTTTGCAGTACTCCAGATGAAAGGTTAAGCTAAAATATCCCATGGCACTATTCAAAGAAGAGCTGGAGGAACTAAAATTCACCCCTCAGCCAAATACAAATGAGTCGGTAATTTATCCTATTGTTGTCTGCAGGAGTTACGATGGTTTAATTGACTTTTGCTTTTGAAGAACAACGATGACTACATTGCAATAGAGTGCTTCACGTACAAAAATCATTGAAAGTTACAGGACTAAATGGTACAAACTTAACGGGGTTCAGGAAAGGAAAGGCGTGAGGTTTATGTACAGAGGTATAGTGTACAAAAGCAAGGACATTATGCTAAACCTTTATAAATCATTGATTCGGCCCCAGCCGGAGGATTGTCGTCAATTCTGGGCACCACAGATTAGGAAGGATGACAAGGTCTTGGAAAAGGTGCAGAGGAGATTTAGCAGAATTAAAAAAAATTAGTTCCTGAGATGTGGGTGTCGCTGGCAAGGCCGGCACTTATTGCCCATCCCTAATTGCCCTTGAGAAGGTGATGGTGAGCTGCCTTCTTGAACCGCTGCAGTCCGTGTGGTGAAGGTGCTGTTAGGGAGGGAGTTCCAGGATTTTTAGCCAGTGACGATGAAGAAACGGCCGATATATTTCCAAGTCAGGATGGTGTGTGACTTGTGTGTGACTTGAAGGGGAACTTACAATGATGGTGGTCACATGCGCCTGCTGCCCTTGTCCTTCTAGGTGGTAGAGGTCGTGGGTTTGGGAGGTGCTGCCGAAGAAGCCTTGGCGAGTTGCTGCAGTGTACCTTGTAGACGGGACACACTGCAGCCACGGTGCGCCGGTGGTGGAGAGAGTGAATGTTTAAGGTGGTGGATGGGGTGCCGATCAAGTGGGCTGCTTTGTCCTGGATGGTGTCGAGCTTCTTGAGTGTTGTCGGAGCTGCGCTCATACCGGCAAGTGGAGAATATTCCATTGCTCCCCTGACTTGTGCGGTTACATCCGAGCCAGGATGTCCTTGGAGATGGAGCACGCGGTGTCCACCGGTACGCTCGCGGGCTTCCACGAGAGGTGGGTGCCAGAGGGACTGGAGTGCATCATCGCCCCCGGCAACCAAATTTTAATTTGATCCTTTTAATGTCAAAAGTTTAATTTGTTTAATGTGTCGGTTTTAGTGCCCATTTAATAAGGGAGCACTTTGTTTCACTAAAACAGTTGAGGGACTTCAGCTATGTGGAGAGACTAAAGAAGCTGAGATTGTTCTCTTTAGAGCAGAGAATGTTAAGGGGAGATTTAACTGAGGTGTTCAAAATAATGAAGGGTGTGTATTGGCAAGTGGGCCGCTAACGAAAGTGGAATAAACAGGGTGTAAATGACTGACTTGGTCGTGGTACATTCTGTTTGCACAATGTTTTGAAGGGTCATATACTTATATCTTCAGTTCTGTTGCTTTACACTGTTGCAGGTACATGATGACACAAATATTCTTGCTAAGCTGCGTTCGTGCGCGATCGCGCAGTCATCTGCAAAGTCCCACGCAGGCCGCTCACCGGCTTTTACATTGCAAGCACCGTGCACGCGCAGGAATTTAAAGGGACCGCGCATTAAAAGCAACAGGCCGCGCGGAACAAAGCGTAGCTTACAGCGAACGGTGGATGACACTGCACAGTTTTGAGTTAGCGGAACCATACCCGTTGTCCTTATACAAGAGGGCTATGGTGGTGGAGGCTGCCGAGTGAGGAATGGCTGAGCTGGCATTGCTCCAGGTCTGTGTCTTAAAGATCTGCTGAGGGAGGGTCCAAATGTCTTAGTGCTTCCTCAACTCCAGGAGCCGTCTGCATGCTTTTCTTAAGGTTTAACACAAAGTATAAAAAAAAATAATTGGTGGGACATTCGATCAAGGGTGCAATGGCATGAATTAGATGTATGCCGAAGGAAAAAAAATGCAGGGCTACGGGGAAAGGGGGGTGGGGGGGAGTGGGACTGGCTGAAGTGCTCTTGCAGGGAGCCAGCACGGGCTCGACGGGCCGAATGGCCTCCTTCTGTGCTGTAACCATTCTGTGACTCTATGATTTTTCGTAACAATACATTCAGAGCTCTTTTATGAATTTACCAGTGTTTCCCAAAACACTTTAGCGATACAAACTCCAAGAAACCTTGCTAATCCACCATCCCATTATCCAGACTTTTGGTTATCCGCCAGAAGTTTCACGGAAGTCAGGGCTGCAAGAATAATCAGGCGAGTTGGGGATTCTGATTGGGAGAATTTATTTGGGTTCTTGGGACTTGGGTAACACTGGCAAAGCAGCATTTAGTGCCCATCTCCAGTTGCTGAGGGACATTAAGAGCCAACGCCACATTGCAGGGGTTATAATCATATAATCAGTTTGGTTTCCATCAGAACCACTTGGCCCCAGACCTCCTTACAGCCTTGGTACACACATGGGCAAAAGACCTGAATTCCAGAGGTGAGGTGAGAGTGACTGCCCTTGACATCAAGGCAGCATTTAACTCAGTATCGCATAAGAACATAAAAAATAGGAGCAGGAGTAGGCCTTTTGGCCCCTCGAGCCTGCTCCGCCATTTAATAAGATTATGGTTGATCTGATTGTGGACTCAGCTCCACTTCACTGCCTGCTCCCCATAACCCTTTATTCCCTTATCGTTCAAAAATCTGTCTATCTCCGTCTTAAATATATTGAATGACCCAGTCTCCACAGCTCTCTGGGGCAGAGAATTCCATAGATTTACAACCCTCAGAAGAAATTTCTCCTCATCTCAATTTTAAATGGGCAGCCCCTTATTCTGAGACTATGTCCTCTAGTTTTAGTTTCCCCTATGAGTGGAAATATCCTCTCTACATCCACCTAGTCGAGCACCCTCATTATCTTATATGTTTCGATAAGATCACCTCTTATCCTTCCTAAGTCCAATGAGTATAGGCCCAACCTACTCAACCTATCCTCATAAGTCAACCCGCTCATCTCCGGAATCAATCTAGTGAACCTTCTCTGAACAGCCTCCAATATCCTTCTTTAAATACGGAGATCAAAACTGTATGCAGTCCTCTAGGTGTGGCCTCAACAATGCCCTGTACAGTTGTAGCAGGACTTCTACTCTATCCCCCTTGCAATAAAGGCCAACATTCCATTTGCCTTCTTGATTACTTGCTGTACCTGCATACTAACTTTTTGTTTCATGCATAAGGACCCCCAGGTCCCTCTGTACTGCAGCACTTTGCAATTTTTCTCCATTTAAATTATAATTTGCTTTTCTATTTTTTCTGCCAAAGTGGATAACCTCACATTTTCCCACATTATACTCCATCTGCCAAATTTTTGCCCACAAATTTAGCTTGTCTATATCCCTTTGCAGATTTTTGTGTCTTCAACACAATTTGCTTTCCCACCCATCTTTGTATTATCAGCAAACTTGGCTACATTACACTTGGTCCCTTCTTCCAAGTCATTAATATAGATTGTAAATAGTTGAAGGAGCCCTAGTAAAATTGAAGTCAATGGGAATCAGGGGGTAATCTCTCCACTGGCTGGAGTCATACCTAGCACAAAGGAAGATAATTGTGGTTGTTGCAGGTCAATTTTCCCAGCCGCAGGACATATCTGCAGGCGTTCCTCCGGGCAGTGTCCTAGACCTAACCATCTTCAGCTGCTTCATCAATGACCTTCCCTCCATCATAAGGTCAGAAGTGGGGATGTTCGCTGATGATTGCACAGTGTTCAGTTCCATTCAGGGATGGATTAAGGGTGCCTTGAGCCCCGGGCAGTACCCCGGTCATGGGCCCCCTGCTCCCATTCACATCCTGCAGTAAATTACATTAGTGAGCGAAGTTACAGGGCACTATAATGAGTCGTCATCATCATCACCTCGGAATCAAGGAAGACTTGCTTCCACTCTTAAAATGAGTCCTTGGGTGGCTGAACAGTCCAATAAGAGAGCCACACCCTGTCACAGGTGGGACAGATAGTCGTTGAGGGTAAGGGAGGGTGGGACAGATTTGCCGCACACTCTTTCTGCTGCCTGTGCTTGATTTCTGCATGCTCTCGGTGATGAGACGCGAGGTGCTCAGCGCCCTCCCGGATGCACTTCCTCCACTTAGGGTGGTCTTTGGCCAGGGACTCCCAGCTGTCGGGGGGATGTTGCACTTTATCAGGGAGGCTTTCAGGGTGTCCTTAAAATGTTTCCTCTGCCCACCTTTGGCTCGTTTGCCGTGACAGGGTTTTGAGTAGAGCGCTTGCTTTGGGAGTCTCGTGTCTGGCATGTGGATAATGTGGTCTGTCCAGCGGAGCTGATCAAGTGTGGTCAGTGCTTCAATGCTGGGGATGTTGGCTTGGTTGAGGACGCTAATGTTGGTGCGTCTGTCCTCCCAGTGGATTTGTAGGGGATTTGTCTTCCTCGCTGCCATGCTCCACCTCACAGTCAACAAGCTCCCCGCTGGAGTGGAACTAAACTACAGAACCGGTGGGAACCTGTTCAACCTTCGCCGTCTCCAGGCCAGGTCCAAGACCACCCCAACCTCTATCATCGAGCTACAGTACACGGACGATGCCTGCACCTGCGCACATACAGAGGCTGAACTCCAGGACATAGTCGACGTATTTACTGAGACAAACAAAGCATGGGCCTTACGCTAAACATCCGTAAGCCAAAGATCCTCCACCAGCTGTTTTCGCCACACAGCACTGCCCCCAGTCATCAAGGTCCAGAGCATGGCCCTGGACAATGTGGACCATTTCCCATAGCTCGGGAGCCTCTTATCAACAAGAGCGGACATTGATGACGAGATTCAACACCACCTCCAGTGCGCCAGTGCAGCCTTCGGTCGCCTGAGGAAAAGAGTGTTCAAAGACCAGGCCCTCAAATTTACCACCAAGCTCATGGTTTACAGGGCTGTAGTAATACCCACTCTCCTGTATGGCTCAGAGACATGGACCATGTACAGTAGACACCTCAAGTCGCTGGAGAAATATCACCAATGATATACTGAGTATGCATCAGATCAAGGTCAAATTAGGTGTACATCAGGTTATGTTCTCATTGATACTATGGTGACACTCATTTAATATTTTATTATGTTTCCCAACAATCGAACCGATACCTTGATGAAACCCTGTATAAACAGTAAACAGCAATGCTTTAATTTAAAAATATCCTAAATTTGATGGAGGTCCCCGCCCGTTCAAGTGCCACCTAAAGGACCGCTGATGGCCACCGAGGTACCTGATGGTTCTTTGGACGGGGTTTTCATCAAAAAGGTCCCTCGAAGGGGTCGGTGGGTGGCAAAAGAGGGACTTACATTGCCAGCAGCCGGTGGGAGCTCCCAATCTTGAGGGCAGAGGCGCTTGCTGCCCAATTGCTGCTGAGGAAGGAGTCGGGCTCAGGGAGGGTTGAAGACCTGCAACAAAAAAAAACACCGGGAAAAAAAAACATCGGAACACCTTCAGGGGACCCCATTCAAAAAATAATGTGAAAAAAATATTTTAAAAATGTTTACCAACCTTTTTCAGACTCACCGTCGGGGACAGACCAGCCTCTAGCCAGCGGTCCGCCCCCATTCTGGCGCCGACTCCCGCCCGCATGAACATGGCATCTCGGCGGGCGGGAGTCCACCTACGCCATTCGGCCGTCCGCTGACGTCGGCGGGCGGTTCCTGGTGGTTCTCCCTCCCACCTGCTCCAGACCAAATGGAAAGTGGCACTGGGCAGAATCCGAAGAGGAATGTCGGCGACAGTAGGCAAATTTGGGCCCCGACATTTTGAAACTAAAATCGACAATGACAACAATTTGGAACAAGACAGCGCAGCGCAGTATTTTTGGAAGACCATTGTTATATATGGATAAAGAGTCTGACTGGATATTGTGAGCTCAAAGTAAAGTGTGACCTTAGTCTTTTATTGCAGGTCTCCAGAGTGCCTCTCCAGCCTGTGAGGGATTGTGGGATCCCTTGGGACTCCAGGGGATGAGCACTCTGGTGGCTGTACAAGGTATATACAAGTTTACATATATAACAACACTCCTCTCCTCTCCTCTCCTCTCCTCCCCTCCCCTCTCCCACCAAAGTCAACAGTTTAACTATTTACAAGGTGAGTCAAACTGGGGCCTTTCTTTCCCTGGTTGATCGTCTTGGTGCAAATGCTGGTTTTGGTGAATCGTTTGTTGGGCCTGCGCTGGGCTGCTGTGCAGCTGGCCTTGCTGGGCTGACTGATGTGGTGAGTCCTGCTGGGCTGCTGCGGGTGATGAGTTCTGCTTCGTAGCCAACCGCGGTGTCGGTTGCCACTGGTGTGTAGGTTGGGGGGGGGGTCAAAGAAGGTTGAGTCCAAAGTTGGTTGCTCAGGATAGTCTGTGAATCTGAGTTTGATTTGGTCCAAGTGTTTCCGGTGAATGAGTCCATTTGAAAGTTTGACCCGAAACACCCTGCTCCCCTCTTTGGCCACAATAGTGCCAGGTAACCACTTGGGACCTTGTCCATAATTCAATACAAATACAGGATCATTGATTTCAATTTCACGTGACACATTAGCGCTTTCATGATATGTACTTTGTTGAAGCCACCTGCTCTCTACCTGTTCATGTAGATCAGGGTGAACTAACGAGAGCCTTGTCTTAAGTGCCCTTTTCATGAGCAGTTCAGCAGGTGGAATCCCAGTGAGTGAGTGGGGTCTCGTGCGGCAGCTAAGCAGAACTCGGGATATCTGAGTCTGCAATGAGCCTTCAGTTACCCTCTTCAAGCTCTGCTTGATAGTTTGCACTGCTCTCTCTGTCTGACCATTGGATGCTGGTTTGAACGGGGCAGATGTGACATGTTTGATCCCGTTGCGGGTCATGAACTCTTTGAATTCGGCACTGGTAAAACATGGCCCGTTGTCGCTCACAAGGACGTCAGACAGTCCGTGCGTGGGAAACATGGCCCGCAGGCTTTCAGCGGTGGCAGTGGACGTGCTTGCTGACATTATCTCACATTTAATCCATTTGGAGTTCGCATCTACAACTACAAGGAACATTTTACCCCAAAGCGGGCCTGCATAGTCGACATGGACCCTGGACCACGGTTTGGAGGGCCAGGACCATAAACTTAGTGGCACCTCCCTGGGTGCATTGCTTAACTGCGAGCATGTGTTACATCTGAGTCCGCATCAATACCGGGCCACCACACGTAGGATCTGGCTATCGCTTTCATTATTACGATGCCTGGGTGGGTACTGTGGAGGTCACTGATGAAAGTGTCTATGCCCTTCTTGGGGACCACTACTCGATTGCCCCACAGAAGGCAGACTGCCTGTATAGACATTTCATCTTTGCGCCGCTGGACCGGCTTTATCTTTTCCTGCATTTCCACTGGGACACTGGACCAGCTCCCGTGAAGCACACAATTTTTTACTAGGGACAGTAAGGGGTCCTGGCTCGTCCAGGTTCTAATCTGTCGGGCTGTGACAGGTGATTGCTCACTCTAAAATGCTTCCATAACCATGACTAAATCTGCGGGCTGGGCCATTTTCACCCACGTGGTGGGCAATGGCAGCCTACTGAGAGCATCGGCACAGTTTTCTGTGCCTGGCCTGTGGCAGATGGCGTAGTTGTATGAGGACAACGTGAGCGCCCATCTCTGGATGCGGGCCGATGCATTCGTATTTATCCCCTTACTCTCGGAAAACAGGGATATTAGTGGCTTATGGTCAGTTTCTAATTCAAATTTGAGCCCAAACAGATATTGATGCATTTCCTTTACCCCATAGACACACGCTAACTCTTCTTTTTCAATCATGCTGTAGGCTCGCTCAGCCTTAGACAGACTTCTGGATACATAAGCAACCGGATGCAATTTCCCAGATTCATTAGCTTGTTGCAATAGACACCCGACGCCATATGACGACGCATCACATGCTAGTACCAAACGTTTTCATGGATCATACAACACAAGCAATTTGTTTGAGCATAACAATTTTCTAGCTTTTACAAAGGCATTTTCTTGGCTTTTGCCCCATACCCATTTGTCTCCTTTACGCAGTAAGGCATGCAGTAGTTCTAACAGTTACCAAAGAAGTTCAGGAGTCCTAGAGATGACCACAGCTCCGTCACGTTCTGTGGCCTCGGTACGTTCTCGATTGCCTCCGTCTTCGCATCGGTGGGCCTGATGCCATCAGCCGAGATTCTTCTCCCCAGGAGCTCCACTTCAGGCGCCAGGAAAACGCACTTCGAGCATTTCAACCTGAGCCCCACGCGGTTGAGTCGACTAAGAACCTCCTCCAGGTTCTGCAGATGCTCGACGGTGTCCCGACCTGTAACCAAGATGTCGTCCTGGAAGACCACCATGCGCAGGACCGACTTCAATAAGCTTTCCCTGTTTCTCTGGAATATCGCCGCGGCTGATCAAATTCCAAACGGGCATCTGTTATAAATGAAGAGACCTTTGTGCGTGTTGATGCAGGTGAGGCCCTTCGATGATTCCTCCAGCTCCTGCGTCATGTAGGCCGAGGTCAAGTCCAGCTTCGTGAACGTCTTTCCTCCCGCCAGCGTAGCAAAAAGGTCGTCAGTCTTTGGTAGTGGGTATTGATCCTGCAGGGAGAAACGATTGATTACTTTGTAATCACCACAGATTCTGATGATGCCGTCTCCCTTGAGGACTGGGACAATAGGACTGGCCCACTTGCTGAATTCGATCGGCGAAATGATGCCCTCTCGTTGCAGCCGCTCCAGCTCGATCTCTACCCGTTCTCTCATCATGTATGGTACTGCTCTCGCCTTGTGATGGATGGGTCGTGCCGCCGGAATTAGGTGGATCTGCACTTTGGCTCCTTGGAACTTCCCGATGCCTGGTTCGAACAGCGAAGGGAACTTGTTTAAGACCTGGGCACACAAAGTGTCATCAGCAGACGAGAGCGCTCGGACGTCATCCCAGTTCCAGAGTATCTTTCCCAGCCAGCTCCTGCTGAGCAGCATAGGACCATCGCCTAGTACCACCCAGAGTGGTAGCTTGTGCAACGCTCCATCGTAGGAGACCTTTACAGTAGCACTGCCAATTACAGGTATTAATTCCTTTGTGTAAGTTCTCAGTTTTGTGCGAATGGGAGTCAAGACTGGCCTTGAGGCCTTGCTGCACCACAATTTTTCGAAAGTCTTTTTGCTCATAATGGACTGGCTCAAGCCAGTGTCCAGCTTCATTGACAACAGGAGTCCATTTAATTCAACCTTCAGCATTATTGGGGGACACTTTGTGGTAAATATGTGTACCCTATATACCTCTGCCTCCTCTGTCTGAGGCTCTGGTTTGTCATGATCTGTCCTCCTCTGCAACATGGTGGTTTGCAGGATTAACAGGATTTGCAGCTCGCCTGCACATACGTTGGAGGTGTCCTATTGTTCTACAGCCCTTGCAAATGTACCCTTTGAAGCGGCATGAATGGAAACGATGATCACCCCCGCAGCGCCAACATGGTGTTAATGGCCTTGCATTCATCACCCTTGATGGTGGACTCAGACATCTGCGGACGTGCAGCTGCAGGCAAGTGGGGCCTGCCCTGTCTGTTGCGATTTGAAAACAACATCACTTTGTTCACAGTACTTGTTGCAGCACTCGTGTGCTGAGAGATTTGCTTAGTATTGTCAATGGTGGCAATGAACACCTGTGCTATCGCTATGGCCTTACTCAAGGTTGGGGTCTCTACAGTCAAAAGTTTGCGAAGTATCACTTCATGGCCAATGCCAAGTACGAAAAAGTCTCTGAGCATGTGCTCCAAATGTCCTTCAAATTCGCAATGTCCTATAAGGCGTCTTAGCTCGGTGACATAACTCGCCACTTCCTGGCCTTCAGACCTTTTGTAGGTGTAGAACCGATACCTCGCCATCAGAACGCTTTCCTTCGGGTTCAGATGCTCCCGGACCAGTGTGCACAAATCATCGCTACGATTTCTCTGTGGGTTTCGCTGGAGTAAGCAGATTTTTTTTAATGAGGCCATATGTTGGTGCCCCGCAGACGGTAAGGAGAATCGCCCTTCGCCCGTTTGGCAGCATTTGCTTCTCCTTCCAGCTCGTTGGCCACGAAGTATTGGTCGAGTCGCTCCACGAAGGTTTCCCAATCATCTCCCTCTGAGAATTTCTCCAGGATTCCCACTGTTCTCTGTATCACTGGGTTCATCATCTGTATATTGTCGCCAGTTGTTATATATGAATAAGGAGTCTGACTGGATACTGTGAGCTCAAAAGTAAAGTGTGACCGTAGTCTTTTATTGCAGGCTTGCAGAGTGCCTCTCCAACCTGTGAGGCCTCCTTAAGTACCTGTGCTGTCAAGGGATTGTGGGATCCCTAGGGACTCCAGGGGATGAGCCCTCTGGTGGCTGTACAAGGTATATAAAAGTTTACATACATAACAACTATAATTTGTCATTTGCATTCCATTTTCTCCACAGAGGCAACTACAAGTATAACATTACATTGGTGTTTCCCTAGATTTTTGTCAGCTAAACTCGTCAATGATTTTCGAGTCGTCAAGTCCTCTCAGTACTTCGCTCATGATTGAAAAACTATTAAGTCAATCTTATCCCATTTGGTTCCTGACCTCATCCTTGATGCGAGAAGGACCGTTCACCATTGCAATTTGATACCATCATCGACAGATATATCCAAAGAGCTATTTCAATGTTAGAAAAGGTTTGGGTGAGAGCGTGTGTATGGAAGAATTGGTACATTCTCAGCTCTGCTGACTTAGTTAGTTTGACACAAATTGAGGTTTGATGCTCTGTGGAGGATGCCACCAAGCTAGAAAACTGGATGAATTCACTTTCAATCATAGTTTCCAGATCTTTAGGATAGGAGTGGACAAGATTTGCTGCGGCTTGCTTGATCTCATGAGTCGAGAGAGCGGCTAGCTTGGACAGGAATCCAAACTTTCAGTTGATTTCCTTGTATGCTTCAAGATACTGATTAGTTGATCAATGATGACAAGGAACACTTCAGTTTTGAATTTCTCCTTGGGTGACAGCAGTGTTTTCAGCATTTCCATCGTCATAGCGGTGGTTGTGTACCCGGACTCGCCTCGGAGCTGAATTGAAATTGTTGTGGCCACATAGTTTAATCCCTAGGTCTTCGAAGTCCTCAAACTCTGTACATTGGGTCTTGACAAAAATCGACAAGGGGCTCGAGCAAGGACACCATGACATTCAGATTCAAGCCGGTCTCTTGAAGCGAGAGATTGGTCAGGTGAAAGCGCTTCATGACTCTGTTCCAAATAACAATGAGAATAACTGAATCCAGTTCACCCACTTTGTCAAGGATCAACTGAGCTTAATTTCGGCATTCAACTTTCTGTTCCTCATCAGTTGCCAGGGATTCCAACACGTCGCATATGGGAATGTAACTTTTGAGCAGGACTGACACTGATTCATACCTTGCTGACCATCACGTAGCAGAAAGTTATTTAACGACAGACAGCCCTAAAGGTTTTAGTTTGTCATAAAGCAGTTGCCAGTGACACGTCAATGCAGTGAAAAAAAGTGTACAACTTTTGTACAATGTCAAAAATCTGATGATTGCTGGGCTGCATTCGGCACTGTTTTTCCCCACAAGGTTGAGTGAGGACGCTGCGCATGGTTTAAACATCGCATATGGGCATTGCTCTTTGATGATAGTTTGGACACCAATGTATTTCCCGCTCATATTTGAAGCATTATTATAAAATTGTCTGCGACCATTTTGTATGTCAGTCCCGTTCTCATCCAGAAAGGCCAGTATTATTTCTGCTATTTCTTGCCCAATATGACCAATTAGCAGCAAGAACTTTAGGAACCTTTCCTCAGGACCAGTCAGTAGAACACAGTGGACGACAAATGTCAGCTGATCTAACTGTGTGACATCTGGTGTTGAATCAACAGATATTGAATAGAACTTCGCTGATTTCAATTCCTGGTCTGAAGTACTTTGCCACCCATCAGGCCAATCAGTTCTTCACAAGTGGTGGAAGACAAGTATGAAGTGTTGTAGGAATTAGGCACCTGCTGAATATATAAAACACTAGGCATTAGGCACCTGCTGAATATATCTAAACTCATATAAGTTTAATACGGCCACATATAAAATGGCTGCCCAAGCATGATGGGAACCCCGTTAGTCAAGTAATGAACTGGGACTGACCGAGCAATGACCCTGTGAGGCCCACTACCAGGAATGCCTTGGATACAAGATAAGCATAATGAACCAGTGATTTCCCGAGGAAGAGAGAGATAAGGAGAGAACCTATCTCCTATAACAAGGTCATTAATCAGCCTGAGCTGACAAAAACTGAACATGCAGTTCCTGAGGTATCAGGGGAATTCTATTGGCTTAAAAGAACCTATATGTAATCTATAATTGTTATGATTGGATTGTGTCCAGCCGTAATGAGCTGAGTAACTGTAGTAAACTGTTGTGAAACATATAAAAATCCATGAAACCCTTTGTTCTGTGGAGAGAAGCCTGGATCCAGTCCTGAGACTTCCTCCCCGCTGAGCGTTAATAAAGGCCGCATTGGCGTTGGAACTGACTCTGAGTGTTGAGTGATTCTTCTGAGAAAACATTCACGCTAACAGTGGCGTAGTCGGCAAGATTTCCCGGAGTCGCTGGATGCCTTTGGAAAAACCCGGGTGAGTATAAAAAACGATTTTTAATTATAAAGGGTGCGGAAGGTGGAAGCTGGTTGATCGACACGAGGAGACGGTCTAATATTTCAAATGCCTAGCCTGAGCCTGAATTAAGAGGACTTTTGTCCCACGTGACGGCCAGGAACCAAGTAGGCGTAGGGAACACACTTAGACCGTGGGATCATGATACTGAAAGACATCTTCTGGACCCAGCAGAGTAATTTGAAAAATACCCCGGGGTAGAACCAAGCGGTGTACAGCGGCTAACGGAATCCAAACCTGTGAACAGGGTCGGACCAACGGGCAGAGCGGTGGTAGGTAGTCGTTAAGGATATGTAGAGCACTGCGGGAATTGCTTAAACGCGTTTTAAGAATTGTATAAGTTTGTGTAACAGCAGAACTTGTGACCTGACAGGAGCCAGGAGACGGTCTACTCCAAGTTGCGCTAGGAAGGAAGCGGACCTCTGAGAGTAGATTCCTAACGGTACTAATCCTACCCAGGAATGGCCATGAAAACAAGTAACCTCGAGTGGGGACCAGAAGGGTCGCTTACCCGCCATCTGGCGGAAAAGCAAAAGAAACTAATCGAAAAAATGATTAGAGCAGGGTGGGATCTGCCAGCAGCCCAACGGGAATGGTGGGTGAAGGAACGGAAAAAAAAAAACAATACCGGTAGTCCACTACAAAAGTTATGTGAGGAATTATTTAGATAAAACTACGAATTCCCTGAAAGGTCATGGATCCAAAAATTAATAGGAAAGAAGAGAGACTGTTGTAAATGTCTGGACGTTGAGTGAGAGTCCCTGTGTGATTTTGTGACTGTGGAATGAATTTTTCTGAAAGCCTGGTTGGAAGAGGAATGCAAGTGTCTGTTTATTTTAGCTAACCCTTTGTACTGTTGTCCTGTATGTGGGAAGTTTTAAGACATTTAAGTTATAAATGCAGGTGTGGATTTATTCGGATGATAAGTTACGGAGCTAGGAAATGTACAAAGGATAGGTTTGTTGAGCAAAAGATTTATTTGACACGCTCACTTACTTGCCGAAAGAAAACATGCAATGATTGATTGGGTTCTCGGAATGAGATAAAGAATGCTTTAAAAAAAAAAAGAGCTTCTAGCAAAAAAAAGTTTTAAATAAAGATTGAAATTACAAAGTTTGAATTGGGATTTTGAGATATTCAGAGAAGGCACAGAAAATACTGAGGTGGATTCAAAAAAAAAAATTATTAAATTAAATCTGATCAGGTCAAACTCCTGGGCGAGTGGCGAGCTATCTGCAAAGGTGTAAAAGGGACTTTTGAAAAATGTTAAAAAACAGCAAGCTTTAGTAACGACTTTGAAACTGGAGTATTTTGAGATAACAAAAGGCAGTCCTCAAACCCTCAAAGCTGGACTCCATTCCAGTTATGGAGAAAAAGAAAAAGATAAAGACGCCACTTTGAAAGTAAACAAATGATTTTAAATTAACAACTTTATGGAGTTACGAACCCTCTGTGTAAAATACAAAACCTAATTTGAAGAAAGAAAAAAAAAGATGTAACGGACTAAATAAGTGGTGGAAAAAAAAAAGTGTTTGTGATGGAAAAAGACATAACTTACTAAATACTAGTTGATGTTTGCTGTGAAAAAGATTGAATTTCAATAAACAATATTGCTATTAAAAATGTGTGGTCTCGTTTTAAATCAATTAAAAAAAAAAAGATTTCTTTGGCAAGTACTTGAATTAGAAGTTAAGAAAACATTGGAGTTTACTCTAAAATGCCGTCTTCCCTGATGAGAAGATTTGTATTATTTATGCTGTTTAACGGATTCCTAATTTCTAAGCAAGTTTTGAAGGCACAAAGACTTTTTTTTCCAGATGATTACGTGAAGTCACGTAATGACATCAGGTCTTCTTACAAACCTGGAAAGGAGTTAACCCTTTCCATTGACAGCCGTTTTATACTGAACATGATTAGTTTGGATTTCTTAATAGAAAAAAGACTCACCTAACAGAGGAAACAAAAATAATACTTGCCTGATACAATAAAGAAATAGATACTCAAACAAAACAAATTGAAGAGTTAAAAGCTAAGATAAACAGGCTGGAAGAGATGTTTAAAAAAAAACGGGACTAGACGGATAGTGCAGTGCGCAGCCATAGCACCATCACCTATGGCAATAGAGCCAATGTACCCCACGGTGGGTTGGTGTAGTCCACAAACCCAACCTAACGGTAAAGCAGACAATGATGTTCGGAGGAATAAAGGTGGCATTGGTGTTGATTGGAGTTTGGATAATATTTAGATGGGTCATCGTGCAGGCTTGAGCACAGCAGGCTCAAACGCAAAACCGACGGCAGCCCAGACAGGGACATGAAGTGATAGAGATGGTACGACTATAAAGAATATGGTTAACCTAATCCTTACCTTCGATTCCACAGAGTGACAGCGACAAAAGTAGACCAGAACCTAACACCTGGTGACGACCAGGTTATCTGTTTAAAATTTTCAGATAAAACACTCACCAAGATGGGACCGCAGTGGTGACTCCGACTCTGGGGACTCATGATACTGGGAACCTCAAGACCCACGCAAACACTGGATGATACCAACGGATTGCAGCGCACTCAGGGAATAAACAACTACATGAACTATGGAGTCTTGTTTAATTTAACGGATGGAATGTGCATCCCAGCAGCCAAGGACTGGAGCAAGGACAGGACTTATTTTAATGCATGGTTACAAGTAAATCCTAATAAGAACCGGGTATGTGTACAATGCTCCACGGGTATAAGGAGCAGCTGCATTAAACGGAGGGATGTCAAAGGGCCCGATGAATGTACTTTCGGCATAATTTGCGCGTCTCCGGGACAATCCCAGCAATCAGTCATCCGCAAAAAGGGAGTGGGGCTGTGTGGGGACTACGAGGAGGTGGGAGCGGCTGCAATATCATTGTATGTATGCTTCTCACCCCCTCCGACACCGCGCCCCATAAGAACCACTACATTGCCCGAGGAACTGCCTTGTCCCATAACTACTAAGGGACCAGAAAATGGGATTGTAATGTACAACGAAGGGGAATTATTGTATGTTAAACATGAAATTGTGCCTGTCCTAATCAATATTTCAGGCATCCAGATGCCGGAATTCTGTACAGAACAGTCAAGGAAGATGTACAATGTATTAAGTAAAGTTGTAATGCAGCAGGCTGCCGATGCAATGGGTGCCAGTAGGTTCCGGGGACAGGGGTCAGCCCCCAGGATAAAGAGGGAGATAGTTAATGATATTGCCACCGGTTTCAATACAGGGACCTCCGTAGTAAACTCAATAGATATACAAGGGTTAAATGAGAGGGTGGAACAGCTTAGAGGGGTGATGAAGGGGTTATTAGAGAGGGTGGAGCAAAACCAGGAAGACCAAGCCAACCTAGGAAAGGAGGGTGCCGAAATCCAGTTGGATGGCATCTCAGTCTTGGAAGCTCACGCCAAAACTATCAATCATCTCATTGATAGAGAAAAAGAAGATACGGGAAAGCAAAGACAGGGGCAACTCTGCCACGCTTATGGTCTGTGGATGGTGGGACAGATCCGCCACAATCTCGACCAGATCCAACGTGGGGAAGTACCCAATTGGATAGACAGTTCACATTTGGCTCAGTTGGCTAACCAGAGGGGGATACTGGATAATTGTACCCTGAAGGGACTGACCCGAGTATACCCAGCAATTCCAGATTGCCAGATGGGTAGGACTACTGGGATAGGGATAGTCCTGATGATCCCCATAGCCACGCCAGACTCAGGGCCGTTCCCCCTATACCAACTAGAGAATATCGGAGTAATACAGGAAAATGTCTCCATACGTTACTATCTGACCACCGCCTCCACCGTTCGTCGAAACAACATACTTACCGGGATTTCCCTAACAGAATGCAAGAAAAGGGAGAGATCACAGTATGCCCTCACCCGGTAGGCCGAGGTGAGTTAGACGAGTGCGGGTTTAACCGAACAGACGGGTGTGTACTAGAAATAGTGCCCGCACACAGGCACTTCGCGAGGGCAGGCTACGGAGGGAAGGGAAGATACTGCGTCTCTACCACAGAGCGTTCATATCAGTATAATGACCTGCAGTGCCCTATACCACAGCCAAACTTTTGCTTTACGCCACTACGACCTGTCACGATCGGGCAAGCGCATATCACCCTGGTCAGGCGCCGGAAGTCCGAAGTTATTGATGTAACCGATCAGCTCCATGATCATTTGCAGGATTATGATGAGCCAGATCAGGTCCCTATCCCACATCTAACCGAAGTATTACGAGAGTTGAGGCTCAGGGTGGGTCAATCCGTAAAGCTCTACCACCAACTGCAAACTAAAATCAAAGTACTGGAAGAAGATATCGATATAGACTTACAAAGTCAGAGTTGGTGGAGAAGGGTCTGGGACTGGGGAATAAATATGAACATCCATCCTTGGATTCGAATAATTTCACACGTACTGGTCGGGATACAAGTGATCTTAGCAATAACATGGGGCATAATGGCCTGCCAGGCATGCAGGCACCATGAACAACGAAGAGGGACCCATGACCGGTCCCCAAATACTAAACAAGCCTGTCTAATAAGGGGGCAGGAGGATTTGGCCTTTGTCAATTTGATTTAAGCAACCGGGACTCCTGAAACCGCGTGACTGGCCAGCACGTTGAGGCAGGGAGTACCGGGCCGTGCACAAAATCTAATAAAGGTAGAGCGGTCGGTTAAAAGGGGACTAGGACTAGTCCCTTTACCGAAAGGGGGAATTGTTGTAGGAATTAGGCACCTGCTGAATATATAAAACACTAGGCATTAGGCACCTGCTGAATATATCTAAACTCATATAAGTTTAATACGGCCACATATAAAATGGCTGCCCAAGCATGATGGGAACCCCGTTAGTCAAGTAATGAACTGGGACTGACCGAGCAATGGCCAAACAATGACCTTGTGAGGCCCACTACCAGGAATGCCTTGGATACAAGATAAGCATAATGAACCAGTGATTTCCCGAGGAAGAGAGAGATAAGGAGAGAACCTATCTCCTATAACAAGGTCATTAATTAGCCTGAGCTGACAAAAACTGAACATGCAGTTCCTGAGGTATCAGGGGAATTCTATTGGCTTAAAAGAACCTATATGTAATCTATAATCGTTATGATTGGATTGTGTCCAGCCGTAATGGGCTGAGTAACTGTAGTAAACTGTTGTGGAACATATAAAAATCCATGAAACCCTTTGTTCTGTGGAGAGAAGCCTGGATCCAGTCCTGAGACTTCCTCCCCGCTGAGCGTTAATAAAGCCGCATTGGCGTTGGAACCGACTCAGTGTTGAGTGATTCTTCTGAGAAAACATTCATGCTAACAGAAGTATGCCCCTTGTCTTTGTTGGCAAACCGCTTGGTGTGTTCAGCAAGAAAAGCATCGTAGTTTGCGAGAACCTCCAACACACCCAGATAATTACCACTACTTGGAGACCCAACGATTTCGTCTCTGTCTCGCAATGAAAGGCCTCACTCACAGAGAAACGTTATCACGCAGATAGCTCACTCTAACACCTTGCGCCAGTACTGCTGTTAATTTTCAAACTGGAAGACAATATGACCATCCACACAACCAGTGCCTGCTTGTCTAGTGCACATTACCACCATGGCTTCTCTATGCTGGTTGCTGTTTGCATGAGATGAAATCCCTTCATCTCCATGCTTCCAGTCATTAAACCCATGAGTAAAGTGGCTACTTGTTCGTGCTGTGACCTCGCAAGCAAAGCAGTATACTCTACCGTTTGAAGGTGAATAACAGAGCCACGATCACTCCACATGCTCTCCTGTCAGCGGGTGCACATGGGTGAAGAAGGACTTCGAGCAGTATTGGCTACATCCTTCCTTGGCATGAATCATGCCGGAGTTTTGGAAGTCTTTATCACAGTTTTGGCAGGTCTCACTACCTTTTGCAATCCAATGGCTTTGCATGTTTTCTGAGATATTGTCTCCCCACAACCCAATATCACTCGCAAGTTGCACCTCTTTCAGCTCGGTATGCGCCAAGTTGGTTTTCATCTTCTTCAACATTTGGACTTGGAGCTCCAACTCGGCCAACTCCGGATCCAGTGCCACTGGTGGTTTCGTTGTTGAAGTTGACGGCACAGCGTCATCTTGACCTTCATCTTCACGATCTTGAGTTTTTAGTTGGAAAAAATTATCTAGTTTAAGCAGTTTAGCTACTTTCTTGTTTTGTTCTTTTAAAAGGTAACTACTTTAGCTACCAAAGGCATGGATGAGGGCTCCAGCAGCGGATGTGCTGAGACTAGGGCGGAGAAGGGCAATGTTACGGAGGTGGAAATTGGCAGTCTTAGTTATGATCACAGATGTAAAATCATTGGCAAAGATCTCATCATCATCATCATCATAGACAGTCCCTCGAATCGAGGATGACTTGCTTCCATGTAAAAAAATTCACAGATTTTTCAATGAAGGACCTAATATTCCAGATCCTGAACTACATGTTGAAGGGTGGAAGATGCCCGTGCGTGGATTTCTTTTAACGTGTGGTGACCGTTGCACACCAGCCACCACACGGGCTTGACAGAGCTAGGTCTTGGTCCAGTGGCAAGGGTTACCCAAGACTAACTGAAGACCAGCTCTGCTGCACAGACCGAGTGCGCACACATATCGCAGTGTGGGCTGGCCCTGGGCCCGCGCCTCTTCTGGGCCCCGAACTCGCGCCTCTCCTGGGCCCCGATCACGTACCTCTACAGTCTCGCGCCGCTCCTTTGCCCCAAGCAAAGATCTAGAGAGGAGATGAAGAGATTCTTTTTCCTTTCGAGAGTTGTCAGGATCGGGAACGCTCTACCTGAAAAGCCGGTGGAAGCTGATTCCAGCAATAATTTTAACAGGGAATTGGACAGATATTTGAGGATGAGGAACTTATAGGGTTATGGGCAAAAGGTGGGGGTTTGGGACTAAGCCCGAATACTCTTTCAGAGGGCCAGCACAGGCAGGGCGGGCCGAATGGTCTCCTTCCGTGCTGTAAGTTTCTATGATCATGCAGTTTATGTACAATATCTGCTGGAAGGCGATTAGAGGATTGTCAGTTATACACCAGGGAGGTATAATTCAGGGTCCACTGTACCCTTTAATAGAACAAAGCAATAAAGGAAGACCTGCCTTAATATAGTGCTTAGCATATTCCTCAGAATTATCCCACAGAATTATCCCAAAGCAGTTCACCTAAGATGACATATTTTGAAGTATGGTCATTGTCATTAAGTGGGCAGTCATTTTTCACATAAGAAGGTCCCACAAACAACAGTAAACCCAATAACAGTGCTGGGTGGTGAGAGCACTGCGCTGTCAGAGGTGCCGTCTTTCAAATCAGACATTAAACCGTGGCCCGTCTGTCCTCATAAATGGATGTAAAAGATCCCACAGTATTATTAGTGCTCTCCTCCTGTTATGGCCGGCATTTATCCACCAATCAATACCTAAAACACATAACTGGTCATTATTACATTGCAGTTTGTGGGAGCTTGCTGTGCACAAATTGGCTGCTGCGTTCCCTACCTTACAACATGACTACACTTCAAAAGTACTTCATTGGCTGTAAAACACTTTGAGACATCCTGAGGTGGTGAAATCTGCTATAGAAATGCTAGTTCTTCTTTTCTCTTGGTCGGGAAGGAATTTTGAGCAGGACACTGGGAGAACCTCCTCGCACTGCTAAAATATTGTCATAGCATGTTTCATCATCATCATCATAGGCAGTCACTGCACTGGCACACTGGAGGCGGTGTTGAATCTCGTCATCGATGTCTGCTCTTGTCGATAAGAGGCTCCCGAGGTATGGGAAATGGTCTACGTTGTCCAGGGCTGCGCCATGGATCTTGATGACTCGGGGCAGTGCTGTGCGGCGGGGACAGGCTGGTGGAGGACCTTTGTCTTACGGATGTTTAGCTTAAGGCCCATGCTTTCATAGGCCTCAGTAAATACGTTGACTATGTCCTGGAGTTCAGCCTCTGTATGTGCGCAGACACAGGCGTCATCCGCGTACTGTAGCTCGATGACAGAGGTTGGGGTGGTCTTGGATCTGGCCTGGAGACAACGAAGATTGAACAGCTTCCCACTGGTTTTGTAGCCTTCGGCTGCCTGACGAAAAGAGTGCTCGAAGATCAAGCCCTCAAATCTGCTCATGGTCTACAGAGCTGTAGTAATACCCGCCCTCCTGTATGGCTCAGAGACATGGACTATGTACAGCAGACACCTCAAGTCGCTGGAGAAATACCACCAATGATGTCTCCGCAAGATCCTGCAAATCCCCTGGGAGGACAGATGCACCAACATTAGCGTCCTCGACCAGGCCAACATCCCCAGCATTGAAGTACTGACCACACTTGATCAGCTCTGCTGGGCAGGCCTCACTGTTCACATGTCAGACACGAGACTCCCAAAGCAAGCGCTCTACTCTACATAGCTAATGTAACACCACTTTTTAAGAAAGGAGGGAGAGAGAAAATGGGTAATTATAGATCGGTTAGCCTGACATCACTAGTGGGGAAAATGTTGGAATCAGTTGTTAAAGATGAAATATCAGCGCATTTGGAAAGCAGTGACAGGATCAGTCTAAGTCAGCATGGATTTATGAAAGGGAAATCATGCTTGACAAATCTGGAGTTTTTTGAGGATGTAACTAGTAGAGTGAACAATGGAGAACCAGTGGATGTGGTATATTTGGACTTTCAAAAGGCTTTTGACAAGGTCCCACACAAGAGATTGGTGTGCAAAATTAAAGCACATGGTATTGGGTGGATAGAGAACTGGTTGGCAGACAGGAAGCAGAGAGTCGGGATAAACGGGTCCTTTTCAGAATGGCAGGCAGTGACTAGTGGGGTGCCTCAGGGCTCAGTGCTGGGACTCCAGCTATTTACAATATACATCAATGATTTAGATGAAGGAATTGAGAGTAATATCTCCAAGTTTGCAGATGACACTAAGCTGGGTGGCGGTGTGAGCTGTGAGGAGGATGCTAAGAGGCTGCAGGGTGACTTGGACAGGTTAGGTGAGTGGGCAAATGCATGGCAGGTGCAGTATAATGTGGATAAATGTGAGGTTATCCACTTTGGTGGCAAAAACATGAAGGCAGAATATTATCTGAATGGCGGCAGATTAGGAAAAGGGGAGGTGCAACGAGACCTGGGTGTCATGGTACACTAGTCATTGAAAGTTGGCATGCAGGTACAGCAGGTGGTGAAGAAGGCAAATGGCATGTTGGACTTCATAGCTATGGGATTTGATTATAGGAGCAGAGAGGTCTTCCTGCAGTTGTACAGGGCCTTGGTGAGGCCTCACCTGGAATATTGTATTCAGTTTTGGTCTCCTAATCTGAGGAAGAACGTTCTTGCTATTGAGGGAGTGCAGCGAAGGTTCACCAGACTGATTCCCAGGCTGGCTGGACTGACATATGTGGATAGACTGGGCCTGTATTCACTGGAGTTTATAAGAATAAGAGGGGATTTTATAGAAACATATAAAATTCTGACAGGACTGGACAGGTTAGATGCAGAAAGAATGTTCCTGATCTTGGGGGAGTCCAGAACCAGAGGTCACAGTCTAAGGGTCTAAGGATAAGGGGTAAGCCATTTAGGACCGAGATGAGGAGAAACTTCTTCACTCAGAGTTGTTAACCTGTGGAATTCCCTACCGCAGAGAGTTGTTGATGCAAGTTCACTAGATATATTCAAGAGGGAGTTGGATATGGCCCTTACGGCTAAAGGGATGAAGGGGTATGGAGTGAAAGCAGGAATGGGGTACTGAGGGAATGATCAGCCATGATCTTATTGAATGGTGGTGCAGGCTCGAAGGGCCGAATGGCCTACTCTTGAACCTATTTCCTATGTTTTTACTCAGAACTCCTTCACGGCAAATGAGCCAAAGGTGGGCAGAGAAAACGTTACAAGGACACCCTCAAAGCCTCCCTGATAAAGTGCAACATCCCCACTGACACCTGGGAGACCCTGGCCAAAGACCGCCCTAAGTGGAGGAAATGCATCCGGGAGGGCGCTAAGCACCTGGAGTCTCATCGCTGAGAGCATGCAGAAATCAAGCGCAGGCAGTGGAAAGAGCATGCAGCAAACCAGACTCCCCACCCATCCTTTCCCTCAACGACTATCTGCCCCACCTGTGACAGGGACTGTGGTTCTCGTATGGGACTGTTCAGTCATTTCAGGACTCATGTTTAGAGTGGAAGCAAGTCGTCCCCAATTCCGAGGGACTGCCTATGATGATGAGGCGATCCCTCATGTTTAGTGTCCACTTGAACAGACAGATGAGTCTTGGAGGAGCCTCAAACTCAGAACTTTCTCACTCAAAAACGCGTTATAGCAGCTGAGCTGTGTGCAAATTGGCTGCCGCCAATTAGATTCCCCCATGAGGTGAAACATCCTCTCAGCATCTACCTTGTCGAGACCCCTCAGAATCTTATATGTTTCAGTAATATCACCTCCCATTCTTCTAAACTCCAGAGTACAGGCCCAACTTTTATTCATAAGTCAACCCCTTCAGCTCAGGCATCAACCTTCTCTGAACTGCCTCCAAGGCAAGTATATCCTTCCTTTAATAGAGACCAAAACCGTACACAGTACTCCAGGTGTGGTCTCACCAATGCCCTGTACATTTGTAGCAGGCTTCCCTACTTTTATTCTCCATCCCCTTTGCAATAAAGGCTAACATTCCATTTGCCTTCCTAATTACTTGCTGTACCTGCATGCTAACTTTTTGAGTTTAATGTACGAGAATACCCAGATCCCTCTATACCGCAGCATTCTGTAATCTACAAAATCCAAAGAATTGAACACTCCTGCCCAGACAGTGATTGACACGGAGTGTGCGGGAGATGAGGCAGGGGGTCTGGGGGGGCGCTGAAAGCTGCTGGAGTTCAATGCTACCCTCACTCGCCATCTGACTTTAGGGTTAGCATTAGGTTGCACAGGGGTCACTGGATAATGAACAGGACAACCCCTGGCATCCCGAGTCAAGGGGAGTCGTGGCTTATTGTATAGCCCTTGCATTGAGAGTTTTAAATTCTCATCCTTGTTTTCAAATCTCTCCGTGTCTTCGCCCCGCCCTATCTCTGTAACCTCCTCCAGCCCTACAACCCTCCGTGATCTCTGCGCTCCTTCAATTCGGGCCTCTTGTGCATCCCCGATTTCCATTGCAGCATCATTAGCGGCCGTCAATTGCCTGGGCCCTCAGCTCTGAAATTCCCTCCCTAAACCTCAACGCCTCTCTACCTCTATTTCCTGCAGATTATGTGGCCATTTATCACATGGCTGTTTGTGGGAGATGGCTTGTTAAGATGGGCTCCGGGGTGGCAGCTTCCGAGGGAGCTTCCCTGCCGCCATCCGAAAACTTTCCACCCTCAGCCTCCCCCGCTCCCACTGTCTAAACTTCCCATAGCCCTAGTAGACCCTAATAGAGGATCTTAAACACAAACCCCTACGATAAACCCAACCCTGCGAATCCCACAAGATCGGGCTTACCTCAGACTTCCCACCACACCACCCATCAGCGACGACGGCTGGGGTCCTCGATCCACGACGACGCCCGGCGAGCAGGTGAGCCTCCGACCAGGTGACCGGGCCTTCACTCCTCCAGCGGCGATCGGGCCTCTCCTCGATGACGGCTGGACCTCCCCTTCTCCACAGGTGATCTCCTCCTTCAGCGACAGCAGGAGCTCGCCTTCTCCTCCTCCAGCACGTGGTGAGCATCAAGGCTGTGACCCCTCCCGACCCTCCACTCTGAACACCAGTGGGCCACTGTCCCTCCCAATGCCTGCTCCAGCCAAGCCTCGGACCACCTACCGTCAAGGGCGCTACTCAGCGCCGAGCCTGCGGCCAACACCTCGCCAAAGGCAATTAAGCTCATACAGCAGTGCCTGGTCTCCAGTCGTCTTGGACCCCCCTTGCCACTGGATCAAGACCTCGCTCGGCTAAGCCCGAGCGGTAGCCGGAGTGCAACGACCACCCCACATTAAAAGAACTCACGCACAGGCATCTTCCACTCCGTTAACATGAAGTTCTGGACCTGGAACGTCAGGACCCTCATGGACAACCCCAACAGCAACAGGCCGGAATGCCGCACCGCCATAGATGCCCGGGAACTTAGACGCTTTGATATTGACATTGCCGCCCAAAGTGAGACCCGGCAGTTAGGGAAAGGCCAGCTCAAGGAACAAGGTGGAGGTTACACCTTCTTCTGGAAAGGGAAACCAGAGGAAAAACGCCGCCTCCATGGAGTCGGCTTCGTCATCAAAAATGAGCTGATCGACCGCCTCAAAGATTCCCCCTGCGGGGTTAATGAACGCCTCATGACTCTTCGACTCACCCTATCCCGGAATCAATGCGCCACAGTCATCAGTACGTATGCCCCAACACTCGATGCAATAGATGAGACCAAAGAGGGTTTTTACTCCAACTTCGAAGAATCCCTGTCTCGCGTCCCCGCGGGCGACAAACTGATCCTCCTCGGTGACTTCAACACCAGGGTCGGCAAAGACACAGCCCTCTGGGGGACGTGATTGGCAGAGAAAGCCAACTCCAGCAGTACCCTACTCCTGACAAAATGTCTAGAACATGAACTGGTCATGAGTAACATCTTGTTCCACCAGAGGGACAAATACAAGGCATTGTGGCAACACTCTTGCTCCAAGCACTGGCACTTGCTCGACTATGTCATCGTCCGAGCCAGGGATCGCAAGGATGTGTGCATCACCCATGCCATGACAGGAGCTGACGACTGTTGGATGGACCACCACCTAATCCATTGCGTCATTGACATCAATATCGCCCCAAAGCGGAGGGGGCAGCAGAAGCAGTGCCGCAAAAAAGTCAATGCCAGAGCACTTAAAGACCCAGCTAAGAGAGCCCTATATAGTCCGCGCCTCACAGCTAACCTGGCGTGCCTTGATGACCCCGAGATGCAGAATGCCCACAGCGCTTTGTCTGCCTTCCAGGCCTCTATAACCAATGCCTGCAAAGAGACTCTCGGTCACTCGACCAGGAAACACCAGGATTGGTTTGATGAGAATGATCAGCAGATCCAAGAGAGCTAATAGATCGCAAACACAGGGCATTTCTGAGCCTCAAGCAACAACCCAACTCCTGAGCAGCAAAGCAGCATTACAGACGCTTCATGGCTGAGGTCCACCAAAAAACCCAGGACCTAAAGAACAGCTGGTGGATGGAGAAAGCACAGGAGATACAGCAGCTGGCCGACAGCCAAGATGTGCAAGGATTCTTCATCGCAGTCAAGGCCACCTAAGGTCCAAACACCCAAGGCCCCACCCCACTCCTGTCCAAGAATGGGGAAACACTCAAAGACACCGAGGCAGTCAGGGCCTGCTGGAAGGAGCACTTTGAAGATCTCCTCAATCGAGACTCTGCCTTTGACTCAAGTATTCTCGACTCCATCCCGCAGCATGCTACCCACTACCACCTCAGTAAAATCCCAACACTGCACGAGGTAGAAAAAGCCATAAAAGACAGCTTAAGAACAACAAGGCTTCGGGAGTGGATGGAATCCCTGCTGAGGCACTGAAGTATGGCGGAGAGGCACTACTGGCGCGAATACATGACCTCATCTCGCTCATCTGGAGGGAGGAGAGCATGCTGGGAGATCTCAGAGATGCAGTGATTGTGACCATCTTTAAAAAAGGGGACAAGTCCCACTGCGGCAACTACAGAGGAATTTCCCTGTTATCAGCCACTGGGAAAGTCGTCACTAAAGTCCTCCTCAACCGTCTTCTCCATGTGGCTGAGGAGCTCTTCCCAGAGTCACAGTGCGGATTTTGTCCCCTAAGGGGCACAACCAACATGATTTTTGCAGCGCGACAGCTACAGGAAACATGCAGGGAACAGCACCAGCCCTTATACATGGCCTTCTTCGACCTTACAAAAGCCTTTGACACTGCCAACCGCGAGGGTCTATGGAGCGACCTCCTCAGTTTTGGATGCCCCCAAAAGTTTGTCACCATCCTCCGTCTGCTCCACGACGACATGCAGGCTGCGATCCTTACCAATGGATGCATTACAGACCCAATCCACGTCCGGACCAGGGTCAAACAGAGCTGCGTCATTGCCCAACCCTCTTCTCAATCTTCCTCGCTGACAAGATCCACCTCACAGTCGACAAGTGGAACTAAACTACAAAACCAGTGGGAACCTGTTCAACCTTTGCCGTCTCCAGGCCAGATCCAAGACCACCCCAACCTCTGTCATCGAGCTACAGTACGCGGACGATGCTTGCGTCTGCGCATATACAGAGGCTGAACTCCAGGACATAGTCGACGTATTTACTGAGGCACATGAAAGCATGGGCCTTACATTAAACACCAGGAAGACAAAGGTCCTCCACCAGCCTGTCCTTGCCGCACAGCACTGCCCCCCAGTCATCAAGATCCACGGCGCGGCCCTGGACAACGTGGACCACTTCCCATATCACGGGAGCCTCCTATCAACAAGAGCAGGCATCGAAGACGAGATCCAACACTGCCTCCAGTGAGCCAGTGCAGCCTTCGGTCGCCTGAGGAAAAGAGAGTGTTTGAAGACCAGGCCCTCAAAATTGCTAGCAAGTTCATGGTCTACAGGGTTGTAGTAATACCCGCCCTCCTGTATGGCTCAGAGACATGGACCATGTACAGTAGACACCTCAAGTCGCTGGAGTAATACCACCAACGATGTCTCCGCAAGATCCTACAAATCCCTTGGACAGACGCACCAACATTAGCGTCCTCGACCAGGCCAACATCCCCAGCATTGAAGCACTGACCACACTTGATTAGCTCCGCTGGGCAGGCCACATAGTTCGCATGCCAGACACGAGACTCCGAGAGCAAGCACTCTACTTGGAACTCTTTCACGGCAAATGAGCCAAAGGTGGGCAGCAGAAATGTTACAAGGACACACTCAAAGCCTCCCTGATAAAGTGCGACATCCCCACCGACACCTGGGAGACTCTGGCCAAAGACCGCCCTAAGTGGAGGAAGTGCTGAGCACCTCGAGTCTCGTCTCCGAGAGCATGCAGAAAACAAGCACAGGCAGCGGAAAGAGCGTGCGGCAAATCTGTCCCACCCTCCCTTACCCTCAACGACTATCTGCCCCACCTGTGACAGGGACTGTGGTTCTCGTATTGGACTGTTCAGCCACCCAAGAACTCAAGAGTGGAAGCAAGTCTTCCTCGATTCCGAGGGACTGCCTATGATGACGATATGATGATGATGTTTGTGGGAGCTTGCTGAGCTTAAATTGCCTACCGGGTTTCCTGCGTCACAACAGTACTTAATTGGCTGTAAAACGCTTTGGGATGTCCTGAGGTTATGTAAGGTGCTATATAAGTGTAAGTTCTTTATGTTCATAATGTTCAGACCTGCAGAGGGCGCCCAAGAGCTCCATGTAGCAATCGACCATTGCAATTCTGCACACACTCACGCAGAACGTGGAAGAGGGAGTAATTAAACATACTCAGCAGTTAGAGCCCAGCATGTCCTGTTCTGCCCCTGCTGAGAATATTTTAGGATAAAAGTGTTGATAAAAATCAGAATTACAGGTTCATACATCACATTCACGCTGTGTTTAATAATCCAAACGGATGTTGGGTTTACCTGCTAATTTATTGCATCCAGAATTCCTGTAATGAACAAACCTAACTCGTGCAGAACTGGAAAGCCCCTGGTTTGATTCCAGATCATCTTGGCTAGCACTGAAATTCAAAGGCTGGAACTGGCCTTACACCCCTGGGCTTGGGGCGGGTGCAGGAGAGGGAACACAGGCAGGTTTCTCAAGTCTGGTCACTATCTGCCAATATCACCATTCCTCTGAGTCCGGCCTCTTGTGCATCTCTCCCCCAATCCTTTGCCCAACCATTGGTGGCTGGGCCTTCAGTCGCTTTGTCCTCATGTTCTAGAATTCCTCTTAGGGCTGCCAACCCTCCAGCATTGCCCCGGGAATCTCCAGGAATTTCTTAGATCTGAGTCTCTTTTGGTCTCCTGACCCAAGGAAACTGAGATGAGGAGGACTTTCTTCTCTGAGGGTTGTAAATCTGTGGAGTTCACTGCCTCAGAGAGCTGTGGAAGCTGGGACATTGAATAAATTTAAGACAGAAATAGACAGTTTCTTAAACGATAAGGGGATAAGGGGTTATGGGGAGCGGGCAGGGAAATGGAGCTGAGTCCATGATCAGATCAGCTATGATCTTATTGAATGGTGGTGCAGGCTCGAGGAGCCGTATGGCCTACTCCTGTTCCTATTTCTTATGTTCTTATGAAGGATATTCTTGCCATTGAGGGAGCGCAACGAAGGTTCACCAGACTGATTCCTTGAATGGGGGAATTGTCCGATGAGGAGAGATTGAGTAGACTAGGCCTATGTTCTCTAGCGTTTAGAAGAATGAGAGGTGATCTCATTGAAACATACAACATTCTTACAGGGCTTGACAGGGTAGATGCAGGGAGGATGTTTCCCCCTGGCTGGGGAATCTAGAACCAGGGGTCACAGTCTCAGAATAAGGGGTCGGCCATTTAGGACTGAGATAAGGAGAAATGTCTTCACTCAGAGGGTGGTGAATCTTTGGAATTCTTTGACCCAGAGGGCTGTGGAAGCTCAGTCTTTGAATATATTCAAGACCGAGATCGATAGATTTTTGGATATTAAGGGAATCAAGGGATATAGGGACAGTGCAGGAAAGTGGAGTTGAGGTAGAAGATCAGCCACGATCTCACTGAATGGCGGAGCAGGCTCAAGGGACCGGATGGTCTACTCCTGCTCCTAATTCTTATGTTCTTATAAATTTAAGATCAATCTCCGGGACACTGCTGCGAGGACCCCGGGATAAAAACCATAGCGGCATTAATTGTGTATTTCTTTTATTTTCTTTTAAAATATTGGAGATGCACACAAAAGGCTGTTCAACTGGGTGGGGCGGTTGGAAACAGGAGGTCATGTGATAATATCTCCAGGAATACGGGCAACCAGAGTTGGGAACTGTACTGCCTCTCCACCTCTCTTTCCTCCTTTTAAAACCGTCCTTAAAACAGAGCTCTGACAGTTTTTGGTCAACCCTCCTAATGTGACCACCTTTGGCTCAGGCTCCATTTTGTCATGACTCCGCATGGGATGTTTTATCTAGGTTAAAGGCGCTATGTAAATGCAAGTTGTTGTTACTGAAAGAAAAACCTGCTGCATGAGTAAACGTCGAGCTTGAGGAGTGTCAGCTGTGGCTCAGTGGGTAGCACCCTCGCCTCCTCGTCAGAAGGTTAAGGGTTCAAGACCCACTCCAGAGACCTGAGCACAAAAACCTAGCACTGAGGGAGTGCTGCACTGTCGGAGGTGCTATCTTTCAGAGGAGATGTTAAACTGAGGCTCCTTCTGCCCTCTCAGGTGGACACAAAAGACAATTGATAGAAACATAGAAATTTACAGCGCAGAAGGAGGCCATTTCGGACCATCGTATCCACGCCGGCTGACAAAGAGCCGCACGGCCCTTGGTCAGCAGCCCTGAAGGTTACATATAAACCTATGAACAATGATGGAAAGGCAAAGAGCACCCAGCCCAACCAGTCCGCCTCACACAACTGCGACACTCCTTACACTGAAACATTCTACACTCCACCCCAACCAGAGCCATATGATCTCCTGGGAGAGGCAAAAACCAGATAAAAACCCAGGCCAATTTAGGGAGAAAAAAATCTGGGAAAATTCCTCTCCGACCCAAATAGGTGATCGAAACTAGTCCAGGAGATCACCCTGGCCATATTCGATTCCTTGCAGTGCTTACCATTATATTTGTGCCGTCCAACAAAAGGTCATCCAGTCTAATCCCAATTACCAGCTCTAGGTCCATAACCCTGCAGGTTACAGCACTTCAAATGCCCATCCAACCATCTCTTAAAAATGGTGAGGGTTTCTGCATCCACCACTCTTCCAGGCAGTGAGTACCAGGTCCCCACAACACTCTGCATAAAGAACCCGTCCCCCCGCTCAAATCCCGTCTAAACCTTCCACCAACCATCTTAAAACTATGCCCCCTCATAATAGACACCTCCACCAATGGAAATAGACCCTTACTATCCACTATGTGCAAGCCCCTCAATATCTTATACACCTCAATGAGGTCTCCTCTCAACCTCCTCTGTTCCAATGAGAACAAACCCAGCCTATCCAATCTATCCTCATAACTAAGATTCACCATTCCAGTAAATCTCCTCTGCACCCTCTCGAATGCAATCACATCCTTCCTATAATACAGTGACCAGAACTGCACGCAGTACTCCAGCTGTGGCCTAACCAAAGTATTATATAATTTAAGCATAACCTCCCTGCTCTTATATTCTATGCCTCGGCCAATAAAGGCAAGCATTCCGTATGCTTTCTTAACCACCTTATCCACCTGGCCTGCTACTTTCAGGGATGTGTCTCAGCAACAAAAAAAAAAGGGCCTTGAAAAATGTTTGGAGTGTCCCCCAGATTGGGGGGCACTTGATTTAACTGGTTAATTTTGTCTCCTATCCAAAAGAGTTGTGTCCCAGCAACAGTGAAGGTGAGATCTACTACGAACAATGACGGACAGGTAAAGACTATCTGGTCCATTGAGCCTGTCCCACACAATTGCGATACCTTGTGTATCACAACACAGACACTTCACCCCACACCATGTGATCTCCTGGGAGAGGCAAAAAAACAGATAAAAAACCCAGGCCAATTTGGGGGAAAAAATCTGGGAAATTCCTCTCCAACCCATCGAGGCGATCAAAACTAGTCCAGGAGATCACTGTGGCCTTGAATTCCCTGCAGTACCTACCTTCTATAAGAGGTGATCTGCCCCGCAGCCAGAAACAAATCCAGCTTTCGCTAAAAGGAATTCAGTGAGTCTGCATCCACCACATGAAATGACAGCTTGTTCCAGAGGCCTACTATTCTCTGGGAAAAGAACCACCTCCTCACGTCTAACCTAGATCTAGCCCTGTACAATTTAAGTTTGTGCCCCCTGATCCTGCCTAACCCATTTAATTGAAATAAACTGTCAGCTGGAACACCATCTATTCCCTTCGTTATCTTATAAACCTCAATCATATCCCCCCTAAATCTACACTGCTCTAAGGAATAGAGTCCCAACTCTTTTAGCCTATCTTGATAATGAAGATGCTTTAGACTTGGAATTAGTCTAGTGGCCATCTTCTGCACCCTTTCCAGAGCCACAATATCACCCATGTGAGGAGACCAATTAATTAACATTCCCCAACCTCGATGAGCAAAAAAAAATGCTTAAAATATAAGGTGAGCTCATAACTTTTTTTTTGTGAAAGTGTCAGTCACATTACAAATATACCATGGCAACATTTCCACCTCTCTCACATCTTCACACGTTCATGTAGGACTAGGGTAGGGTGTGCAAACCCTGTCTTCGAAGTGCAGATAACTCAGTGCTATTTATATTAAGACTTTAATTAATTGTTTTTAAGGAAAAACAGGCCTGGAAGCTTCCTCTGGATTTTTTTTTAAGCACTATTGCCTCATTAGATGATAAATTCTAAATCAGAATATCAAGATCTGTTGGTACCATCAACTTGAGATATTGCAAATTAATAGGGACAGGGAGATTGAGCTGAAATTGAGAAATTCAATTGGCGAAGTTCACAGCTGAATACTTCACGGACTTTTTGTACAAATTTCAGTGCATTTTAAAAAATCGTTCATGGGATGTGGGCATCGCTGGCAAGGCCAGCATTTATTGCCCATCCCCAATTGCCCTTGAGAAGGTGATGGTGAGCCGCCTTCTTGAACCGCTGCAGTCCGTGTGGTGAAGGTGCTCCCACAGTGCTGTTAGGGAGGGAGTTCCAGGATTTTGACCCAGCGACGATGAAGGAACGGCCGATATATTTCCAAGTCAGGATGGTGTGTGACTTGGAGGGGAACGTGGAAGTGATTGTGTTCCCATGCGCCCGCTGCCCTTGTCCTTCTAGGTGGTAGAGGTCGTGGGTTTGGGAGGTTCTGTCGATGAAGCCTTGGCGAGTTGCTGCAGTGCATCTTGTCGATGGTACACACTGCAGCCACAGTGCACCGCTGGTGGAGGGAGTGAATGTTTAAGGTGGTGGATGGGGTGCCTATCAAGCGGGCGGCTTTGTCCTGGATGGTGTTGAGCTTCTTGAGTGTTGGTGGAGCTGAACTTATCCAGGCAAGTGGAGAGTATTCCATCACACTCCTGACTTGTGCCTTGTAGCTGGTGGAAAGGCATTGGGGAATCAGGAGGTGAGGCACTCGCTGCAGAAAACCCAGCCTCTCACCTGCTCTTGTCACCACAGTATTTATGTGGCTGGTCCAGTCAAGTTTCTATGTAAGATTGTAGGGCTGGAGGAGGTTACAGAGATAGGGTAGGATGAGGCAATGGAGGGATTTGAAAACACGGATGAGAATTTTAAAATTGAGGTGTTGATGGACTGGTAGACAACATAGGTCAGCAAGCACAGGGGTGCTGGGTGAACCGGACTTGGTGACATTTTACTAAAGGCACTAGATAAATGCAAGTTGGTGTGTAATAAAGAAATATAACTTTTATATAGCGCTTTTCACAACCCCCGAACGTCTCAAAACATTTACAGCCAATGAAGTACAATGAATAAACAAAAGTGTTCAATGAAAATTAATTTATTTTAATGTCCCTTTGATGTTTCTCAGCAGAGTTGCTCGCAGCACTGAGCTGGAGATTAATCTTTAATTGCTGGACACTCCAGAGCAATTACCTAGAGGGGCGACGGCAACGGGTGCATGGGAACACCACCACCTCCACGTTCCCCTCCAAGTCACACACCAACCTGACTTGGAAATATATCGGCCGTTCCTTCATCGTCGCTGGGTCAAAATCCTGGAACTCCCTCCCTAACAGCACTGTGGGCATACCTTCACCACACAGACTGCAGCGGTTCAAGAAGGCGGCTCACCACCACCTTCTCAAGGGCAATTAGGGATGGGCAATAAATCACCATCATCATAGGCAGTCCCTTGAATTGAGGATGACTTGCTTCCACATCAAAAAGTTCACAGGTGTTTCAATGAAGGACCTAATATTCCAGGTCCCGAACTACATGTTGGAGGGTGGAAGATGCCTGTGCGTGGATTTTTTAATGTGTGGTGAACGTTGCACATTCGCCACCACACAGGCTTGACAGAGCTAGGTCTTGGTCCAGTGGCAAGGGTTAACCAAGACGACTGGGGACCAGCTCTGGCTGCACGGGCCTAGTGTGCACACATATCGCAGTGTGGCCTGTGCTGCCCCTGAGCCCCTGGCCCCGAACTCACGCCTCTCCTGGGCCCCGATCACATCCGTCTGCAATCTCTTACCGCTCCTTCGCCCCTACCTCGCCGCTCCTGCAGTACCTGCCCACACTCCAATCACCGACCTGGATCTTAGTGACATCTCTCTTCGCTGCCATTGCTCTCCTGCTCCAGCACGTGCTGCTCCCTGGAGTGGTATGCCGCCACGCTGCTCCTCCTGCTCCCCAGCGACGCTCACATCCCAGGAACAAATAAAAAAATGGGTAAGTAACCCAATGGGAGGTGCTTATATCCTGGTCGCATTGAACTTGTCCGACCGGCCTGCTCTGCCAAATAAATTACTTGTCCTATTTACGACCCTACTCACTACCCCCACCCCTCCCCAACCAAGAAAAAGGGTCAATTTTCCTTTAACAAAATTCAGTACGGACTAGCACTTGTTAGGGAACATTTCTACACAAAAAGGATGGCAGAAGTTTGGAACTTTCTTCGGCAAAAGGAAATTGATGCAAGGTGAATTGTTATTTTAAATCTGAAATAAATTTTTGTTAACCAAAGGAATTAAGGGATATGGGGCAAAGCCGAGTATGTGGAGTTAGGTCGCAGATCAGCCATAATATCACTGTGCCCGTGCCTTCTGTTGCCTAGGCCCCAAGCTCAAACTCCCTCCCTAAACCTCTCTGCCTCTTTACCTCGCTTTCCTCCTTTAAGACGCTCCTTAAAACATACCTCTTTGACCAAGCTTTTGGTCACCTGCGCTAATTTCTACTTATGTGACTGCGTGTCAAATTTTTAATCACATAAATACTCCTGTGAACGTTTCACTACATTAAAGGCGCTATATAAATACAAGTTGTCGTTGTTTAATGGCGCAACAGGCTCTAGGGGCTGAATGGCCTACTGCTGTTCTTATGCTCACACCTGTCTTTGCACAGGATGACAACAATATTCCTTTATGTAGTTAAACAAATAAAAAATCTATTGATTCAGTTTGATCCTCAAACAGACGCGATTCACAGACTCGCTCTGGATTGTTTCGGCGAGGTTAATGATTACATGCCTTGTTGTTGAACAACTGCCCTGTTTCAAATTCCTCCTTTTTCGCTTTCTGAACGTGCACGTCTTCACCAGCGTGCGCGCTCACATACAACCCACCCCCAAAAACCAACCCAACCGCCTTGGTAGATGTGTAATTTCCTGAGAGCGCGCTCTCGGGGGCCCCTCCTGTTTATTCCCTAGTCGGATCAGAGAGAGAAAAAAGCTTCACACTAGAAGCTGGAGGGAAAGCGAAGCAGACAGACAGAGAAAGAAGGGTGGAAACATTATTCAAGGAAGATTGAAAAGACCGAATTGCGAGACAAACAGCAACAAAAAATAAATAAAGAGAACATTCAAGCTCCCAAAAATGAATCCACCGTGTGCCAGATGCAAAAAGATTGTCTACCCGACCGAAAAAGTCAACTGCCTGGACAAGGTGAGTTGGAATCGACACGATGCTCGCGCGATCCGGGGTTTTCCTCCCTGATCAGTTACAATGTAACGCTGGTCGGTTACACTGTTGCCAACGGTAGGCGGTCAGTTACACTGTTGCCAATGGCAGGCGGTCAGTTACAATGTTGCCAATTGCACCTCGTCGGTTACACTGTTGCGAACCCCACGTCTCAATTTCCGCTGCTTTTTTTCTCCACTATATTTTGTAACATTCACCGTTGAAGGCGCCAAGGAGGCGGAAGTACATCAACCATTAAACCTATATATTTTTCTCTCGAAATAGACTCAAAAAAAACTAACCACTTAGCCAGATGTGGGATTTTTAAGAACGTGATTTAAAAAAATAATGAACTTGAGAATTAAAAAAAAAAGTTATTAAATAGTCGATGCCTGAATTACTGATTTAAATTTTAGTTGTGCCCCTCCTCTTCGTCTTTTTTTTAATTAAAGAAAGATGTTTTTAAATCTAAATGATCAGTTTGGAAATGAATCATTCAGTGCTTGTGTTGGATTTAAACCGCAAGAAATAAAATCGATATAGGTCAGTAAGGCGTTGGAAAATGAGGAGTGTTTTATTGGAGATAAGGCTGTTTGAAGGGCGTGGATCGATTGATCATGTGCTACACTTTAAAACTGAATCTAAAGCTGTTTCATTACAAAATTATGGGCTGCTTTTGCGGGTCAGCGTGGAAACATGATATCAAAACCTTATTACTGATCAGTAGGCATTTCTCTCTTCTCCCCCCACCCTTAAAAAAAAAAGCATTAAATTATTTAGCAATTTCCAAAAGTCAATATTTTTTAAAAAACGAGGTTGAGACTAAAACCAAGTGAGTTTACAACTGTTTCTACCACTCCCAGGAGATTTTACTGGGGTAGATTAAGGTTCCTGTGGTACTGGTAGTCCCTTGTGATACTGTCACTTGGAATTGTATATTAATTCACAAACGCCTTTTTAAAAAAAAATACTTATTTTAATATTTTCAACTAATTCCATTTTTTTCAAACTGGGAGGAGGGAGAAGCAGTGTTGATTGAGAACCTAAATTGTGTTTCTGGACTGATGTAAAGCTTGAGTCTCTTGTCAACACTATTCAAATTCATCAGTGGTGCCTGGGTTTAGTAGCATTCAACCCAAGTGACCATTCTTCATGCATGCTTCTGCCCACACAGTGTGTGCGAGTGGACCAACCAACCATGGAGATGGTTGCAAAAGCAAAATACTGCAGATGCTGGAAATATGAAATGAAAACACAAAATGCTGGAAACTCTCTTCCTGTTCTGATCAAAGATCATGGCTCTGGCACGTCAACTCTGCTTCCCTCTCAACAGATGCTGCCTGACCTGCTGAGTGTTTCCAGAATTTTCTGCTTTATATGGAGATGGTTACAATTGAGCCGCATCCAACAGAGATCAGTGGAAAACAATTGGGGGGGGGAGGGGGGTGAAATAGGTCCCCTAGCTGAATTTCTCTGCCATTTTCTTCTCCTCCCCAAAAGTCTGGAGACCATATGGCCAATTGTAGCACATCTGCTGTTGTCCTCACGGAACTCTGTTAATTGATACATACTGCACTAGGAATTAAACCTGGTATCATCCTGTCAGTATGGCACATTGCAACATCACATACTGTATTTAGTCACTGCGCCATTGTGGGAAGCCTTGTACCTTCAGGTACACTGACTTGAACCTTTGGAATCACAGCTGTTTTTATTTAGTCGACTTCTCAAACAGGCAGCTGCAGTATTAAAAAGAAAGACTTGCATTTATATAGCGCCTTTCATGACCACCCAACGCTCCAAAGTGCTTTGCAGCCAATGAAATACTTTTTGAAGTGCAGTCACTGTTGTAATGTAGGAAACGTGGCAGCCAATTTGCACACAGCAAGCTCCCACAAACAGCAGTGTGATAACGACCAGATAATCTGTGTTCAGTGATATTGATTGAGAGATAAATATCTGCCTGGACACTGGGGATAACTCCCCTGCTCTTCTTTGAAATAGTATCATGGGATCTTTTACGTCCACCTGAGGGGGCAGACATGGCTTTAAGACAGCACCTTTGACAGTGCAGAACTCCCTCAGTACTGCACTGGAGTGTCAGCCTAGATTTTTGTGCTCTCTGGAGTGGGACTTGAACCCACAACCTCCTGAGTTGGAGGAGAGGGTGCTACCCACTGAGGCATGCCTGATGGGCAGCACATGATTTATGTTAAACCAGATAGAAGCCACTGGCCCACCTGGTTTCATTAGTTTGCTTGAGTTCATGACAATTGCATGTTGGAATGCAGATGCTGAAATTGCTCTTTTCCATGATGTACTGACCAGGATAAGATATTCTACATGTAAGATACTCTACATACGGCAGAGCTGGTCTCCAGTCATTTTGCTTAAACCTTGCCACTGGACCAAGGCCTAGCTCTCTTAAGCCCGTGTGGTGGCTGGTGTGCAATGTCCACCACACGTTAAAAGAAATCCACGCACAGGCATCTTTTACCCTTCGAGTTTTAGCTCGGGACCTGGAATAGTAGAACCTTCATTGAAACACCTCTGAACATTTTGGCGTGGAAGCAAGTCATCCTCAATTCGAGGGACTGCCTATGATGACTCTACATGTCCAGAGCGACTGTAGTGTAGCTCAATCAGGATGAGTCACCACCATTGGAGCTTCAAGGATTGTTTCTGGATATGTGGAGTATTGTACCCTGGAAAGCCTACATGTGGGTGCTGGGTGACAGTGAGAACAGGCTGGGTTTGTGATGCTCGACCTCAATGTCAATGGCCCATCACCACTCACGGTCTAGACGTGCACGTTAAAAATGATGTGTTGCGTATGCTTACCAGAGAATGGTATTTGTTTCTGGAATCTTACCCTGCAGCAACTTAAGGAGAGTAGGTAAGAAACGCGCTGATGTTTGGCATGCAGGAAAGAACTTGCACTTGTATAGTGCCTTTCACGACCTCGGAACGTCCCAAAGAACTTCACAGGTAATGAATTAGTTTTTGAGGATGTGGTCACTGTTGTAATGTGGGAAACACGGCACCCAATTTGTGTATAGCAAGATCCCACAAACAGCAATGTGATAATGACCAGATAATTTGTTTCGATGATGTTGGTTGAGGGATAAATATTGGCCAGGACACCAGGAAAAATGCCCCTTCTCTTCAAAATAGTGCCATGGGATCTTTTACATCCAACTGTGAGGGCCGTCCAGACCTTGATTTAATGTTTCATCTGAAAGAAGGCTCCTCCGACAGTGAAGCACTCCCTCGGTACTGCACTGGGAGTGTCAGCCTTGATTTACGTGCTCAAGTCCTGGAGTGGGACTCGAACCCACGGACCATCGAACTTAAAGACTGATCCACGGCTGACATATTATTGTGCAACAAGCCATAACGTGCCATGAACATGTAGGTGCCAGTGGGTGTCAGATTGCTGCAGAGAGTGAAAACAATGGCTTTGATTCTGTGCCAAGGAACTTGGTTTTGAAGGTTGATGTGCTCCAGTTACTGCAGGATCAAAGGATGAAGTCTGCTATGGGCTTCCGAGATAACACTCGGTTACTGGAGCTCACAGGTTGCCCCAGCCCAGCTTTATATGAGATTTCTTTCATGCTCCTTGTCTCCTGAAGATGCTGACCTGTATTGGATCTAGGTACTGGTAGCTCTCTGGCACCTCATCAAATGGCTGGTTTTCATTCTGTGCCTAAATCGGCACGGTCCCAGCCTGAAAGACCATCAGCAGGCTGGGGCCATCAGAGGCAGCAGCGTGCGGTGGCATACCACTGCAGGAGGGCGGCGGCTGCGAAGTCAGGTCACTGACTGCAGTGCGGGCAGGCACAGCAGGAGAGGCGAAGGAGCGGCAAGAGTTTGTAGAAGGAAGTGATCGGGGCCCCGGAGAGGCGTGAGTCTGGGGCCTAGAAGAGGCGAGGGCCCAGAGGCAGCATGGACCAGCCCACAATGCAACATGTGTGCGCACTAGGTCCGTGCAGCAGAGCTGGTCTCCAGTCGTCTTGGGTGTTTCTTGCCACTGGACCAAGACCTAGCTCTGTCAAGCCCGTGTGGTGGCTGGTGTGCAACGGCCACCACACGTTTTAAAAAAAAAAAAAAAAAAAAATCTACACGCAGGCATTTTCCACCCTCCAAGATGTAGTTCGGGATCTGGAATATTAAGTCTTCATTGAAACACCTGTGAACTCATTCCTTTTTTGGCGTGGAAGCAAGTCATCCTCGCTTCGAGGGACTGCCTATGATGGATGAGAATGTTGTAAGCTACTCAACACCAAGACTAGTTAGTCCTTTGCCAATTTCCATCGAAATGCACTTTCCAGAAGAGATTTATCTTTTTTAAACTCTTTATTCAACTCTCTTCACAACCTTGGGGCTTTCCAAAGCATTGTCGTCGTCGTCGTCATCATCATAGGCGGTCTCTTGAACGAGGATGACAGCACTTTACAACCAATGAAGTACTTTTTGAAGTGCAGTCACTGTTGTAATGTGGGAAACGCGGCAGCCAATTTGTGCACAGCAAGCTCCCACAAACAGCAATAAGATAATGACCAGATAATCTGTTTCTGCCTGTGAGTTGAAGAATAAACATTGGCCCAGGACACCAGGAAGAACTCCCCTATTCTTCCTCGAAATAGTGCCGTGGGACCTTTTACATCCAAAAGAATTTCTCTACTGCACTGAGGTGCCGGCCTGGTTTATGTGATCAAGTTCCCGGAGTGGGACTTGAACCCACAACCTTCTGACTCAGCAATAAAGAATAAGAATTCTGGCTGATTTCCACCCCCTCTTCCCCACCGCCCCCCCCCTTTCCTGTTCCCACTCTGTGTCGGCTGTGGCTCAGTGGGTAGCACACTCTCCTCTGCATCAGACGGTTGAGAGTTCAATGCTCAGTTGATAGCATTCAGAAGGTTGTGGGGTTGGAAGCACTACCCTCGGACTTGTCTTCGTAATCTGGGCTGACGTTCCAGTGCAGTCCTGAGGGGAATGTTGCATTGCCAGATGAGATGTTAATTCTGTTCAGGTGGATGTTAAAGATGCCACAATGTTTTGGGGGTTCAATGCACAGTTTGGGAGTTTAATACATATATTTGGGGTTCAGTGCACAGTTTGGGGGTTTAATACATATATTTGGGGTTCAATGCACAGTTTGCGGGTTTCATACACAGATTGGGGTTCAATGGTTTGGAGTTTAATAACAGACTGTGGGTTTGGGCAGGGGGCGAGTCCCAGGCTCAGGGTTCGGGCCACCACACCCACCTGTAACCTTGCTCACCACTGCTTTCTGTGATGCCCCGCAACCCATCCTCGGTCCGGCCGGAGCGGGTTGCTGAGCCGTGCTTTGCCTTTGAAATGCGGTCCCGGCCCTTGTGATGGGGCAGCGCCCGGAGACATAACAAGGGAGTGGGGGGGAGGACAGGAGAAGAGTGGGGGGAATGGGGCAGCACCGGGAATGGGAGGAGGGGGGGGAAAGAGAGAGAGAGAGAGAAGGGTTGGGGGAAGGGGGAGAAAGAGAATAGGGGGAGAGGGGGAAGGGGAGAGAAAGAGAGCTGGGGGGGGGTGGGTGGAAGGAGGGATAGAGAGGGCGGGGGGAGGGGAGAGAGAATGAGAGAAGGGAAGGTGAGAGACAATGAAAGACAGAGGGAAGAGAGAGGGAAAGCGGAGAGGGAAGGGGACAGTGGAGAAAGAGCAGGGGAAGGGGAGAGAGTGAACTGGCCACTCATTAAATATGAACAATTGATTTGAATTAACAGATCGGGATGGTTTTAAAAACAGTCAGCGTTTATATTACAAGCTTCAGTGAGCCTGGGCTCCTTTAAGACATGAAATACACAAAGGTCATTCGTTACACAAGGAGCTCAAAGGTACTTTGGACTCAGCCACCGGACACAGGCTTGATCAGCTGACGACAGCGCTCTGTGCTGTAAGTGCTTCGGGGAGCACGCGAGTGGGTGCAGGAAGGTGACAGCCATGAAGAGTGACGTCATTAAGGTCCAGGTCGGTGATTGAAGCGGCGAGAGACTGTGGAGGGACGTGATGGGGCCCAGGGGCAGCACGGGCCAGCCCACATTGCGATATGTGTGCGCTTTAGATCCATGCAGCAGAGCAGGTCTCCAGTCATCCTGGTTAACCCTTGCCACTGGACCAAGACCTAGCTCTGCCAAGCCCATGTGGTGGCTGGTGTGCAACAGCCACCAACGTTAAAAAAAATCCATGCACAGGCATCTTCCACCGTTCAACATATAGTTCAGGACCTGGAATATTATGTCCTTCATTGAAACATCTGTGAACTTGTCCTTTTTTAGCACGGAAGCAAGTCATCCTCGTTTCGAGGGACCGCCTATGATGATTATGCTTTTCAAAGAACAGCGGTTTATTCTGGAGAAGATTCCTCCTTTGGCCAATGTCACAAAGAGTAGATTAACTCTCTTCACTGTGCACTCTTGACGTGTGAAATGGTTGCCTCATGCATTTAACACTTTCAAATAATTCATTACATTACAACAGTGACTACACTTCAAGAAGTACTTCATTGGTTGTAAAGTGCTTTGCAACATCCGGTGGTCGTGAAAGGTGCTATATAAATGCAAGTCTTTCATTGTATATGAAGCACGCTGTGACATTTGAGATATAATGTGCGTTAAGAAAGATTTAAAGGATACAGTACAAACATTGTATTGTGGCATTTTACCACATCTAGTGTAAGTGTGTAACCGTTGCACATCAGGTAAAATAAAGCAATGTAGGTGTTCCCCAATTTTTTTTGTGCGCGGTCCCTTTAACTGGCTGTGCGACTCATTTCAATTTTCCGCATGCGCTGTTTCTCCCAGCCATTAAGAACATAAGAATTGGGAGCAGGAGTAGGCCATTCGGCCCTTTGAACCTGCTCCGCCATTCAATAAGATCATGGTTGATCTTCAACCTCAGCTCCACTTTCCTGTACTATCCTCCCATCCCTTGATTCCTTTAATATCCAGCTACGTGGGACCTCCAGACCTCTGCATGTCTGCGCAGCTTAACAGAAAACGTTGAATGTAACGTCAAACTATTTCTTTAAGCTTGCTGTGCCCACATTGGCTGCCGCGTTTCTACGTCACAACAGTGCCGACACTTCATTGGCTGTAAAGCGCTTTGAGATGTCATGAAAGGTGCTATATAAATGCAAGTCTTTCTTTTACTTTCAATAGCCTTTGAGTCAGTTGTGAATTTGCTACATTTTTGATGTAAAAGTGTTCCCTCAGCTCTCAAGCGGTTAAACTTATTATTGGAGTGAGGACCTACCACATGCTGCAATGACCACATGCTGTTGTAATTGCAATTCAGAACTTGTGTGGACGGTAATTAACATAAATATGCACAAATTGGGGGGTTGGGGAGTGGGCTGATTAACTCAGCAGCATTCATTCCAGCATTGAGCTTTGCCTCCTGCTATACCAGACGGGGATAAATATGACAACTGTATTTATATAGAACCTCTATAGAGCCACATAAGAAATTACGGCAGATGACCAAAAGCTTGGTCAAAGAGGTAGGTTTTAAGGAACGTCTTAAAGGAGGAAAGAGTGGTCTAGGGAAGGAGTTCCAGAGCTTGGGCCTAGGCAGCTAAAGGCACGACCACCGATGGTTGAGCAGTTACAATCAGGAATGCTCAAGAGGGCAGAATTTGAGGAGCGCAGACACCTCAGCGGGGTGGGGGAGAATAACCTGGTTGTTAAGAAAGAAAGACGTGCACTCATATTGTGCCTTTTACAACCACTGGAAGTCCCAAAGTGCTTTACAGCCAATGAAGTACTTTTTGTACTGCAGTCGCTGTTGCAATGTTGTTGTTAGATTATGGAGTTCCACTAGTAGAGCTTTTGAGTAATGGTTGGCTGAAATCATGAGATCACTGCAAAAATCCCTTCCATCCCCTCTCCCAAAAGTGATGATCGCAGAGTCGAGATTATCTAATGCATTAGGCGCTGAAGATGCTGCAATACACAGCAGATCCATTGGTATTTCTTTAATGTTTCGGGTGTAGACTTGTGGTTCCAATTGCTTCGCATGAAATGCATTGACAGTTCAATCCAGCTGCAGCAGAAAAGATTGGGTTATGATGCGAGTTCTTAACCACATCTAAAAATGTGATCAACCTCAGCGAACAGCTCTGGCCCTGAGTGTGGGACACAACCAAAACTTAAAAAATAAAAAAAGCTTGCATTTATATAGCACCTTTCACAACCTCCGGATGTGCCAAAGCGCTTAATAGCCAATGAATTACTTTTGGAAGTGTAGCCACCATTTGTAATGTAGGGAAACATGGCAACCAATTTGTGCAGAGTAAGATCCCGCAAACAGCCAATGACTGATTAAAAATGTTTCAGTAGCACTGACCTGTGGGATGGATGGTGGCTTGAGGGTGGGGTGGTGAATCTTTGGAATTCTCTACCCTAGAGGGCTGTGGAGGCTCAGTTGTTGAGTATATTTAAGACAGAGATCGATAGATTTTTGGATATTGAGGGAATGAATGGATATGGGGACAGTGCAGGAAAGTGGAATTGAGGTAGAAGATCAGCCATGATCTCATTGAATGGTGGAGAAGGCTCGAGGAGCCGAATGGCCTACTCCTACTCCGAATTCTTATGTTCAAGGATGGCACTTGTATGATAAGTGACAGTAACTAGGGTTTTAACGCTTGTAGATCATGGAAGGACGAAATGATTGGGGGAGGTGAAGAGTGCCATGGTTTTGGGGTCCTAGCAAAGCAAATTTGGACATTGTGTGACGGGTGTTGATTCCAACACCGTGTGGATACGGGGAGGAGGGAAAGCACGTGGGATGGAGTATTGGGAGAATTTTTATCGCACCTTCAACATAGGAAATTTTCCAAGGCACGGTGTGGGAGTGGAGCGGAACAGAAATGAGATAAAAAGGAATGAAGGAGCTGACGCAGAGCTATGGCGGGAGAGTGAGGTTGGTCGAAAATCTAGGTTCTGCGAGTCTTTAAAGGTAGAGAGAGAGTTGTGGAGGTGTTTAGGGAAGGAATTTTGGTGAGTAGGGGCGAGGCAGCTAAAATTTGTGTCAACAATACAAGACAAAAACTCCGAGGTGTAATGACCACAAAAGAGACGAGACAGTCTAATCACCAGGGCAGTGCCAACTGCTAAGAGAAGGGTAAGTGCTTCGATGTGGCAAGATCAAGTCGGAGGACAAGTTACAGCCTATCTTGTACATGATACAATGACTTGTTGGTGACAGAGGCCCTTGAGCAGGGCTTATTTGGGGGGGGGGCATTGAAAGAAGGGAGACAATCACCACTAGGTGGTTTTCCCTCCTCCCTCTTGTAGGGACGCGCTTCTGTCCTCTTCCGCTAGCCCAAGTAAACACTCCTTGACTGTGAGAGTAGATGGCTGCAAGCATCATGGCCCAGAGCAGTCGTGCACGTCGCTTCCAGAAATGATCCCTCGACGGCAATTAGGATTAGGATCAGTAACTATCGTCTTTCCCCCTTTTCCTCCATTCCAGGGTCATTGAGACCAGTTGTAGAGTCCCCTACCATCTAAACTAGGAGTTGCCATTCCTCCAGGACAGTCCTGGAGTTTCTCAGAATTGCAGAACCTGCAGGGTTACGGATCGAGAGCCGGGAAGTGGGATTAGGCTGGATAGCTTCTTGTCCGGCACGGACACGATGGGCTGAAATGGCCTCCTGCCATGCTGTAAGCCTCTGATTAATCTCCAGAACACTGCTGCAAGCAATCTGAGAAAAAACATGGTGGTGTTAGAAACAATTGTTGAATTTTAATTCATTCACGGCAAGGCCAGCATTTATTATCTATCCCTAATTGCCCTTGAGATGGTGGTGGTGAGCCGCCATTGCAGACGGCAGTTAAGAGTCAAGCTCATTGCTGTGGATCTGGAGTCACATATAGGCCAGACCGGGTAAGGACGGCAGATTTCCTTCTCCAAAGGACATTAATGAATTGGATTCATTTTTACGATTCTTTCCATTACTGATGCTAGCTTTTTATTCCAGATTTTTAAAATTTAATTAACTGAATTTAAAATTCCCCAGTTGCCATGGTGGGATTTGAACTCGCATCTCCAGATCATTAGTCCAGGCCTCTGGATAACTAGTCCCGGTGTCAGCTGTGGCTCAATGGATAGCGCACTCTCCTCCTTGAGTCAGAAGGTTGTGGGTTCAAGTCCCACTCCAGGAACTTGAGCACATAAATCTAGGCTGACACTCCAGTGCAGTGCTGAGGGAGCGCCACACTGTCCGAGGTGCTGTCTTTTGGCTGAGACATTAAACCGAGGCCCTGTCTTCCCTCTCAAGTGGACGTAAAAGATCCCACAGCATTATTTCGAAGAAGAGCAGGAGAGTTATCCGTTGTGTCTTGGCCAATATTTATCCCTCAATCAACATAACAAAAAACAGATTATCTGGTCATTATCACATTGCTGTGTGTGGGAGCTTGCTGTGCACAAATTGGTGCCACGTTTCCCACATTACAACAGTGACTACACTCCAAAAGTAATTCATTGGTTGTAAAGCGCTTTGAGATGACTGGTGGTGTTGAAAGACGCTATATAAATGCAAGTCAGTCTTTTCTTTCCTTTAGTAACAGAACCACAATGCTAGTGTACCTGGGTTGCATGCATTGTGTTGGGGGCTTTCCTGCTCTGTGTAGCTCAGTTACTCATTGAATCACTCTGCAACCCAGCTGTGATTGTTCTTTAATGAAATGGTGGGGGAGGAAAAATATACTGATAGACTGTGATTAACTAGAGGTAGCTCTGAGTGAGGGCAGTAATACAGCTCCTAAGGCTGCAGCTATTGCAACACTTTAGGTGTGTTCAGGTGCTGTGAATGCCATTAAGCTTGTCACATCGCTACCTCTCTCCGATAGTTGACTCTCTGCCACCATTTACATTCTGTGCATTCACTGGATAAACAGATCAGCCTTTATTTATATGAGGAAATACTCGGGGGAATTTAGAACATGGCAGTCTATAATGAAATTGCTTGCGTCTGCTGTTCAGTCTGATCATTTTCTTCCTCGTTGGTTTAGTCTGTGCTTTCCTTGTCTAAACAAAATCATGCTCCACAAATCCAATTTGCTATCCAGTCGTATTCCAGCAAAAGATCTTGAGGTACAGTAAGGAAAGAACGAAAGACTTGCATTTCTCTCGTGCCTTTCGCTGCCACCGGACATCTCAAAGCGCTTTACAGCCAATGAAGTACTTTTGGAGTGTAGTCACTGTTGTAACGTGGGAGTAGCCAGGAGAGTTCCTCACAAAAAAAACTATAAACTCCTAAAAAATTAAACTTGTTCTGGGCTGTGGCTTAGTGGTCTCCGAGTCAGAAAGTCGTGGGTTTGCCCCCCAGTGACCTGAACACACAATCCAGGCTGACTCCTTGGTGCAGTACTGCAGGGGTGCTGCATTGTTGAGGGTGCCGTCTTTTGGATGAGGTATTGCACCCGCCTCCCATCTGCCCCCTCAGGTAAATGTGAAAGTTCCCATGGCACTATTTGAAGAGCAGGGGAGTTCCCCTTGTGTTCCTGGCAAATACTTATCCCTCAACAAACATTTGAATATCTGCTCATTTTATTGCATCGCAGTCTGTGGGATCTCGCTGTGCACAAATTGGTTGCAGAGCACTTTGGGATGTGAGGTTATGAAAAGCATTGGATCAATGCGAAGCTCTTCTTTCCACCACGGTCTCAACCTTCGCCGTGAGGTTGGCTCCAATGACTCTTGATCCCTTCCACAATCGTCATGAACCAGTCTGCAGTAGCCTTCCTGGTCTCTGCTCCTCTCAACAGAGAGCCATGGGAGTTGATGCATCTTTAATTGTGCAGATTTATTGCAGTAATTATGAAATGAACTAGCTTTTGTGAAGATTATAATCATTGAAATTCACAGAGGGTTTTTATCACCTCTGTGATTTTTAGTAAGTTGAAGATGGATTTTTGACATTCAATGATGCATTTTGTTTGCGAGTGAAATTAATATTTTATCCTGTGAGGCTAGCCCTTTGAGCTTTACTTTCGCACTGTGTCAGGCTCGATTTCAAAATTCTCATCCTTATTTTCAAATCCCTCCATGACCTTGCGCGCCCCCCCCCCCCATCTCTGTAATCCTCTCCAACCCCACAATCCCTCGATATCTGCGCTCCTCTAATTCTGCTCTCTTGAGCATCCCTGATTATAATCGCTCAACCATTGCTGGCCATGCCTTTAGCTGCCTGGGCTCGAGGCTCTGGAACTCCCTGCCTAAACCTCTCCACCTCGCTACCCCTCTTTCCTCCTTCAAGATGCTCCTTAAAACCTACTTCTTTGACCAAGCTTTTGGTCACCTGTGCTAATTTCTACTTGTGCGGCTCGGTGTCAAATTTGTATCGCATAATACTCCTTTGAAGTGCCTTGGGACGTTTGACTATGTTAAAAGCACTATAGCAATACATGTTGTTTTTATCATATTGCTGTTTCAGTTCAAGAAAGCACTTGCATTTATACACTAACTCGGAGATGAGAGTGCTGCCCAGTAAGCCGCGGCCCATTTAAACAGCACAGGAAACATTTCTATTACCTCCATGGCTAGTTTACTCTATCCAAATGTGTCACTGAGTAAACATGGAAGATTTTCCAATCGGTCTAGGGTTCCTGTTCTAATATTAAATACTGAAAATGCTGGAAATACTCAGCAGGTCAGGCAGCATCTAAGGAGAGAGAGAGAGAGTTAATTTTTCAGGTTGATCATTGAATAATAATCAGTCTCCGAATAAGGGGTCGGCCATTTAGGACTGAGATGAAGAGAAACTTCTTCACTCAGAGGGTGGTGAATCTTTGGAATTCACTACCCCAGAGGGTTGTGAGGGCTCAGTATTTGAATATATTCAAGACAGGTCGATAGATTTATGGATATTAAGGGATATGGGGATTGGGCGGGAAAGTGGAGTTGAGGTAGAAGATCAGCCATGATCTTATTGAATGGCGGAGCAGGCTCGAGGGGCCGAATGGCCGACTGCTCCTATGTTCCTATGGTGCAGGTACTGCCTTGATGATTGCGAGTGATGAATTTGAGCAGATACCGCTGCAGCCAGATCTGTCCTCCCCCTCCCCTCGCCCAATTTTAGCACAAACACATTTTTTTAATATAAAAAAACATTATCTAAGCATGCATACAAAATGATGTGGCCATTGCCATGGGCATATTGCCACATCTGGACAAACTATGTCGCAGCACAATGGGCTTTCTCATTCAGAAAACATCAAATCCAGATGCTGAATTGGTCACAGCAGCAGCTTCAATAGAATTATGACGACTGCTTCATTAACTAAGGTTGTTTTCATATAAAACAATTTCAACACCAAGGTTCCTGTGTCTTTATATATAAATAATTTTTTTTTCATCTTTTCCACGCCCTCCACCCCAAAGCGACAGGCCCCTGGGCTATTGTTGGGAGTCATGGGGACACCTGGGCTCGTGCGCTGGGGTAAACCAGCCCCTCGGCATCAGCTGCTCTTGAATACCTCACCCAAGTGTCAGCTGTGGCTCAGTGGGCAGCACACTCGCCTCTGAGCCAGAAAGTTGTGGGTTCAAGTCCCACTCCAGAAACTTGAGCACATCAATCTAGGCTGACACTCCAGTGCAGTGCTGAGGGACGCTACACTGTCTTTTGGATGAGATGTTAAACCGAGGCCCCATCTGCCCCCTCAAGTGGACGTAAAATATCCCATGGCACTAATGTGAACATAATATAAGAAATAGGAACAGGAATAGGCCATATGGCCCCTCGAGCCTGCTCTGTCGTTCAATAAGTTCCTGGCTGATCTGATCATGGATTCAGCTCCACTTCCCCGCCTGCTCCCCTTATCCCCTTATCCTCTTATCGTTTAAGAATCTGTCTATTTCTGTCTTAAATTTATTCAATGTCCCAGGCAGCAAATTCCACAGATTTACAACCCTCAGAAGAAATTTCTTCTCATCTCTGTTTTAAATGTGCGGCCCCTTATTCTAAGATCATGCCCTCTAGTTTTAGTCTGCCCCATCAGTGAAAACATTCTCTCTGCATCCACCTTGTCAAACCCCCTCATAATCTTATACGTTTCGATAAGATCACCTCTCATTCTTCTGAATTCCAATGAGTAGAGGCCAAACCTGCTCAACCTTTCCTCATAAGTCAACCCCCTCATCCCCGGAATCAACCAAGTGAACCTTCTCTGAACTGCCTCCAAAGCAAGTATATCCTTTCGTAAATATGGAAACCAAAACTGCACGCTTTCTCCAGATTGTTCTCGAAGATCAGGGGAGTTATCCCCGGTGTCCTGGCCAATATTTATCCCTCAATCAACATAACAAAAATAGATTATCCAGTCATTATGAAATTGCTGCTTGTGGGAGCTTGCTGTGTGCAAATTGACTGCCACGTTTCCTACATTACAACAGTGACTACACTCCAAAAGTACTTCATTGGCTGTAAAGCGCCTTGAGAGGTCCGGTGGTTGTGAAAGGTGTTTTATAAATGCAAGTCTTTTCTTTTCTCTTCACCTGTGAATCTCGACATTGTTTTTTTTACATGGGCTGCCTGACATGTTCTACACAAACACACTCTGGGAAGGGTTCTTGAAAAAGAGAGTTCAACAGTGAGATTCCTAGTTGGTCTGGTTTATTGTATCTTGTCACCTGAATTAGAGGCCAATTGTGGCAACTCCCCCTCCCCCCCCCCCCCCAAATATTTAGTTTGGAGTTGGTGAGCTAGTGTTAACCGCTCACGCTGCTAAATCTGGCTCCTGTACCCCAGCATCAGGATAGAGACCCGGTTTTGTTTCTTTGTGCAGAGTTGCAAGTCTGGCACCGGGTGGACAAGAGAGACTTGATTAAGTAGCGTAAGTGATGGGAGCTGGCTGACCGACTTCAAGCTGAAATGGTGCCAGAAGAATTCTGGCTCAAAGCAACGTGGGAGGCCAGCTGGGTGAGTTTTCTCTCTGTGTGTTGCACGGCAGAGCCTATCCGGTCGATGAAGACCGGCTCCCGACTTTGAGCATGGAAGTGATGAGCAGAAGGCACTCTCCTGGAACAGCATGCGACACACCAACCCAGAGTAAAAGCTCCTTCACGGCCATTTGAAGGTCAGCTCAATGGACAGTTGTTTCATATATTGTCAGAGGTAGTGTTGAATTATTTTTTACATGGAATTACATAAAGAAAAACTTGGATTTATAGAGCGCCTTTCATGGCCACCGGACATCTCAAAGCGCTTTACAGCCAATGAAGTACTTTTTGAAGTGTACTCGGTGTTGTAATGTGGGAAACGTGGAGGCCAATTTGCACACAGAAAGCTCCCACAAACAGCAATGTGATGATGACCAGATAATCTGTTTTAGTGATGTTGATTTGAGGGATAAATATTGGCTAGGACACTGGGGAGAACTCCCCTGCTCTTCTTCGAAATAGTGCCATGGAATCTTTTATATCCACTTGAGAGAGCAGACGGGGCCTCGGTTTGATGTCTCATCCAAAAGACGACACCACTCCCTCAGCACTGCACTGGAGTGTCAGCCTAGATTTATGTGCTCAAGCCAGTATTTATCCCTCAATCAACATCACTAAAACAGATTATCTGGTCATCATCTTTTTGCTGTTTGTGGGAGCTTGCTGTGGGGCTTGAACCCACAACCTTCTGACTCTGAAGCGAGGGTGCTACCCACTGAGCCACAGCTGACACGACATAGTATTATTACAATGCAAAAATAGGCTATTTAGCCTAATAGGTATCTGCCGGTGGTTATATTTCATCGAACCTCCTCCAACCTTATTTCATGTCAACCTGTCAAACATATATTTTATTCGCCCCTCCCTGTCTCTGTAACCTCCTCCAGCCCTAAACCCTCCGATGTCTCTGTGCGCCTCCAATTCTGCCCTCCTTGTACATCCCCAATTTCCTTCGCCCCACCATTGGTGTCCGTGCCTTCAGCTGCCGAGGCCCTAAGCTCTGGAATTGCCACCTGAAATCTCTCTCTCTCTCTCTCTCTCTCTCTCTCTCTCTGCGCCTCTGCGCCTCTCTCTCTCTCTCTCTCTCTCTGCGCCTCTCTCTCTGCGCCTCTCTCTCTCTCTCTCTCTCTCTCTCTGCGCCTCTCTCTCTGCGCCTCTCTCTCTCTCTCTCTCTCTCTCTCTCTCTCTCTGCGCCCCTCTCTCTCTCTCTCTCTCTCTCTCTCTCTCTCTCTCTCTCTCTCTCTCTCTCTCTGCGCCTCTCTCTCTCTGCGCCTCTCTCTCTCTCTCTCTCTGCGCCTCTCTCTCTCTGCGCCTCTCTCTCTCTCTCTCTCGCTCTGCGCCTCTCTCTCTCTCTGCCTCTCTCTCTCTCTCTCTCTCTCTCTCTCTCTCTCTCTCTCTGCGCCTCTCTCTCTCTCTCTCTCTCTCTCTCTCTCTCTCTCTCTCTCTCTCTCTCTCTCTCTCTCTCTGCGCCTCTCTCTCTCTCTCTGCGCCCCTCTCTCTCTCTGCGCCCTCTCTCTCTCTGCGCCCCTCTCTCTCTCTCTCTCTCTCTGCGCCCCTCTCTCTCTCCCTCTCTCTCTCTCTCTCCCTCTCTCTCTCTCTCTCCCTCTCTCTCTCTCTGCGCCTCTCTCTCTCTCTCTCTCTCTCTCTCTCTCTCTCTCTCTCTCTCTCTCTCTCTCTCTCTCGCCTCTCTCTCTCTCTCTCTCTCTCTCTCTCTCTCTCTCTACGCCTCTCTCTCTCTACGCCTCTCTCTCTCTGCGACTCTCTCTCTCTCTCTCTCTCTCTCTCTCGCTCTCTCTCGCGCTCTCTCTCTCTCTCTTCCTTTAATACATTCCTTAAAACCTACCTCTTTGACCAAGCTTTTGGTCATCAGCTCTAATATCCCCTTGTGTGGCTCGGTGTCAAATTTTGTTAACGCTCCTGTGAAGCACCTTGCGACGTTTCACTGTGTTAAAGGTGCTATATAAATGCAAACAGTTCCTTTCTCCCTCGTGTTTATCTCGCTCCCCCTTTAAATGCATCTATGCTATTCGCCTCGACTACTCCTTGTGGTAGCGAGTTCCACTCATTGAGTGAAGAAGTTTCTCGAGTTCCTTATTGGATTTATCTGACTATCATGAGTTTTCTTTCTAGTTTTGAAATGAATAATTTCCATGATCTGTGTTACAGTCTGAGCGTCCTTCCGATAACTGCATTTTCTTTTCACCATTCTTCTGCAAATGTTAAACCAAAGGACCAATCAAGAACTGGGCCAACAAGAGACATAATTACCTATTGTTCGCTGGGAACAATTCGTCTCTGTGTATCTGAATAAGACTCTCTGTTCCTTTACTTAAATGGCTTTTACCCTGCCTGTTTCCTGTCTGTCTAGGGAGAGCAATTTCCACGCACCATGAGTTGCTTCACTGTTTGGTTGGGTGCTGGTGCTGCTGTGTAGTGTGGAGAACCAATTGCTTAAGGCAGTGTTCATTGAAACTGGGCCCCTTAGCCAGACGGTGCATTCAATGGGTCTATGAAGTAGCTGTCAGCTGTGGCTCAGTTGGTGGCACTCTCGTCTCTGAGAGTGTGGGTTCAAGTCTCCACTCCAGACTCTGGAGCGCAAAAATCTAGGCTGACACTCCAATGCAGCGCTGCACTGTCGGAGGAGCTGTCTTTTGGATGAGGCCTTAAACCGAGGCCCCGTCTGCCCCCTCAGGTGGATGTAAAAGTTCCCACGGCACTAAATTGGCTGCTCCGTTTCCTACATTACAACAGTGACTACACTCCAAAAAGGCACTATTTTGAAGAAGAGCAGGGGAGATTTTTCCAGTGTCCTGGCCAGTATTTATCCCTCAACCAGATTAGAGAACAACCTCAGGACATCCCAGTACTTTACAGCCAATGAAGTACTTTTGAAATATAGTCACTGTTGTAATATAGGAAACGCGGCAGTCAATTTGCACACAGCAAGCTCCCAGAAATAGCACTGAGATAATGATCAGGTAATCTATTTTTAAAAAAAATTATATTGGCTGAGTGTTTTAATATATTTCCCAGGACAGCAGGGAGAACGCCCATGCTTTTCCTTGAAATAGTACCACGGGATCTTTTATGTCCACCGTAACTTCTCATCCGAAAGAGAGCAGCTCCGACAGTGCAGAACTCCCTTGCTACTGCACTGGTGTGTTGGCCTGGATTACGTGATCAAATCTCTGGAGTGGGACTTGACCCCCACCCCAACTCCAAAGCAAGACTGCTGGCACTGATGCACAGCTGATAACCTATTGCATTATTGACAATTCTATTTCCTGCGTCAGCCGTCTGCCTGTGTGAAGTTGTCAATTTGTGTTGGAAAGTGATGCATTTTGTGTTGTCAGCCCATTTGTTGCAGGAACTGGGTCAAAGTAACTAAACCCATTGCATCTGGGGTATTTACAACTGGGGTTAAAGTCACATTTCATGCAGTCAGTCTGCACTGGCTTGAAACCCAGCGGAAAGGGAGTTACTCTAATCCATGAGCTGCCCCGTCCTTTTCATTGGTTCTTTCCAGACTCCATGAACAAGATCATTTCTGCAACATGATATTGAGTTACCAATTGTGGCCGCAGGAAAACAAAATAATTGAGGAAAGTTGCATTTGAGATGGAGTGTTCCGTCTGACCGAAGGTTGCCAACTCAAACTGGATGTAAACCTGGAGTTTTAATCACATGACTATCTGCCTCAGCCTTTTCCCCTATCTCCAATATTTTTATAACTAATAAATAAGTGTTCAAAGAAATTGGGAGGGAAACATAATTTTTTATTGCCCTCTGATTGTTCTCTCGGGGATGCTCGCAGCAGTGTCCGGGAGATTAATCTTCAATTCCTGGAGACTCCAGGGCATTCCTGGAGACTCCAGGGCATTCCTGGAGGGTTGGCAACCCATACTGTGGCTCAGTGGGTAGCACTCTCACGTCTGAGTCATAAGATTGTGGGTTCAAAAATCCCATTCCAGGGACTTGAGGACAAATATCTAGGCTGACACTCCAGTGCAGTGCTGAGGGAGTGCTGCACTGTCGGAGGTGCCGTCTTTCTGATGAGACGTTAAACCGAGACCCCATCTGCTCTCAGGTGGATGTAAAAGATCCCACGGCACTATTACGAAGAAGAGCAGGAGAGTTATCCCCGGTGTCCTGGGCCAATATTTATCCTTCAATCAACATCACTAAAACAGATTATCTGGTCATTATCACATTGCTGTTTGTGGGAGCTTGCTGTGCGCAAGTTGGCTGCTGTGTTTCCCATATTTCAACAGTGACTACACTACACTCAAAAATACTTCATTAGCTGTAAAGTGCTTTGAGATGTCCGGTGGTCATGAAAGGCGCTATAGAATTGCAATTCTTTCTTTCTTTCTTTCTTTCTTTCTTTCTTTCTTTCTTTCTTTCTTTCTTTCTTTCTCTCTGTCTTTCTTTCTTTCTCTCTGTCTTTCTTTCTTTCTCTCTGTCTTTCTTTCTCTTTTTCTTTTTTCTTTCATGGAGTGTTCTGTCTGACCGAGGGTTGTCAATTCAGACTGGATGTAATCCTGGAGTTTTAATCACATGACCGTCTGCCTCAGCCTTTTCCTCTATCTCCAATATTTTTATAACTAATAAATAAAAGTGTTCAAAGAAATTGGGGGGAAACATAATTGGCGAGAACAGACCAAAAAAACCATTGGAACTGCGCACGTGCAATGACTTCTGCTTTGTTGGCAGCAGTCGCGTCCAATGTTCCCATTAAGAATTTCAAAAAAAATACAGACGTCCCAAGGTTTGAGAGTCTGGTCCATTTACACTTCCATCCCATTCTGTTTTGGGTCAGGCTAACCTGAATTCAGTGAGATCCTCCTGGATTTATGACTGAGCTGCCTTTTTTCAGTAGTTGATGATGTTCTGGGAGGTAATCAGTATGTTTTTGGCTCGTGCTTTGAGCTGTGGTTCACTCGAGCCTGATGTGACCCTCTTGCCCCGCCTCCTAACTTTGCAATCCGATACAACTCTCCTGAGGTCCCTGCAGGTGGTTCTGCACCACCCCGCACACATTGCTGATCTTGGCTGGCTTGCTTTTAACTTTATGCTCCAATCCGCACAAGAGACTGTTGGCAAAAATGAGAGTGCATGAAATTGGAGGTAACCTATAGACATGGGTAGGGAATTGGTTCAGGAGTAGGAGTAAAGGTTTTTTACTCAAATCGGCAGGATGTGACTAGTGGTGTCCCCAGGGATCTGTACTGGGGCCTCAGCTATTTACTGTATTTTTTCAAAGACTTGGATGAAGGACTTTATTCACGTTAGGTGGCACAGTAAGTAGTGTAGATGAGAGCAGAAAGTTGCAAAAAACTTTGATAGATTAAGTGAGCAGACAGAATTGTGACAAATGGAGTTCAATGGGCTGGGGCGGGCGGGCGAAGTGTTAGGTCCCACCCTCTGGTGATTGATTCCCAATAATCATTTAGTTCTGTGCAGGAGAATTAACTAGATACCTCGTGGAAGGGACTCCCAACTTGGCAGAGCCAGGTTATTTGGAGTGTGTTCTAAAGCTTTAATACAGTCACAGTCATGTGCTTACTTCTGAACTCGTGACTGTAAAGCTTCAGCAGGTTTTGCTCCCCCCTCCCCCCCCCCCCTCCACTCTCCCCTCCCCCCTCTTCCCTCTCCACCCTCTCTCAGGTAGTGACTCATGGCTACATGTACATTTCACTGGTATCTCCGCCAAGTTACCAGCTCTCTCTGAATCCAGCGAGTGTCAGCTGCCTCTGAAATCGGAGGAGAGAAGGGAGAGAAATTGACAGAAGAATTACTTTGAAATTACAAGATGGAAACAGGCCATTCAGCCCAGCCAGTACGTGTTCGTCTTTCTCCTCCACATGAGCAGTAATTGTAATCCCGTGTGCCTGCCCTGTCACTGTATCCCTTTTTCTTCCTCCGCGTATCTAATCTATTTATAAATGTTGACACGGTCTCTGCTTCAATCACTAATTCCAGTAGTGAATTTCACAGCCACACAAACTATTGATGCTGTGCCTCAGTGGGTAGCACTCTCACCTCTGGGTCAGAAGGTTGTGGGTTCAAGTCCCACTCCAGGGACTTGAGCACAGAAATCTAGGCTGACGCTCCCAGTGCAGTACTGAGGGAGTGCAGCACTGTCGGAGGTGTCATTAAACCGAGGCCCGTCTGCTCTCAAGTGAACGTAAAAGATCCTGTGGCACTATTTTGAAGAAGAGCAGGGGAGTTATTCCCAGTGTCCTGGGGCCAATATTTATCCGTCAAATCAACACCACTAAAAAAAAAAGATTATCTGGTCATTATCACATTACTGTTTGTGGGAGTTTGCTGTGCGCAAGTTGGCTGCTGCGTTTACAACAATGACTACACTTCAAAAGTATTCATTGGCTCTAAAGTGCTTTGAGATGTCCGGTGGTCGTGAAAAATGCAAGTCTTTCTTTCTTTCAGTCACCATGAAAAACTGTTGCTCTGCTGGCCAGTCCCCTCCGCCTCTGGGTTTATCTCACGGAGCTTCGAAAGTCCCATAGAAATCTGTCTTCCCTCGTCAGTTACAGGAAGTTTAATTTGGCTGAGCATAAGTGTTTATTTCAGTGTCTCGATTACTGAATCCATTAAAGCACTTGGAACAGCAGAGTACTGTCTTCCATTATCACATTCCAGCACCCAACAGCCACGGAGTTGAGACAAGTTGCCAACAACTTTGAGCCTTACATTAACTATTCCTTGACTGTGTAACACACAATTCCTTTTTTTTGTTAATGCCTTTGTGATTTCTCTCCTGAATTGCTTGATTGATTCCTAATTCCTGGAGTGTCTCGGACAATACTGGAGAGGGATGGCAATCAATGTTTCCGCTAATCATGGGCAGCTGTGCAGTAGTCGCCAGGTCCAGAGCAGGCCGCCCACGAGTTTTTCCATTTGAAATACCGTGCGTGCGCAGAAATTTAAAGGGACCGCGCATTGAAATAAACAGATGCGCACAACAAAGACAATTTAGAAAAAGACTTGCATTTGTATAGTGCCTTTCACGACCACCGGACATCTCAAAGCGCTTTACAGCCCATGGAGTACTTTTGGAGTGTAGTCACTGTTGTAATGTGGGAATGTTGGTGGCAACCCGAATTATATCCCAGACCTGTGTTGCTCAATCAGGAGCAAAACATCTTGGCCATAGAAATCTCATTCGTAAATTATTCTTGAATGTTGAGATTTTCCCCAATCTCTAAACTGTCTAAGTCTGGAAGAACACCCAATGTTGAGTGCCAGCTGTGGCTCAATAAGCAGCACACTTGCCTCTGAGTCAAAAGGTTGTGGGTTCACATCCCACTCCAGGGACTTGAGCACAACAATCTAGACCGACACTCCCAGAGCAGAGCAGTGCTGAGGGAGTGCTATGCTGTCGGAGATACTGTCTTTCAGATGAGACATTAAACCGAGGCCCCATCTGCTCTGTCGGGTAGACATAAAAGATCCCATGGCACTATTTCAAAGAAGAGCGGGGGGAGTTATCTCCGGTGTCCCGGTCAATATTTAGTCCTCAATCAACATCACTAAGAACAGATTATCTGATTGTTATCACATTGCTGTTTGTGGGAGCTTGCTGTGTGTAAATTGGCTGCCGCGTTCCCGACATTACAATAGTGTCTACACTCCAAAAGTACCTCATTGGCTTTGAGATTTCGGGTGGGCATGAAAGGCACTATATAAATGCAAGTCTTTCCTTTCTTTCTCATGGAATTGTGAATTTGAATGACAAGGCCCAGTGAATAACCAACTCCGCAGGTTCCGAAATACTTTGATCTTTAAACCCTACATGAGCACTGACATTCAGCTGAATGCCGATGCACGCAGTATTGGATCCAATAAACTAATTAATTCAGAGACACACAAGCTGAAAGTCATTTTTTTTAAATCTAGGAGCCAATTGACCCAGAGACTAGTACAGCACAGAAGTGTTGCTTGATGTGTACTGACAGATCCCTGGGGGGGGATCTACTATCCGTACCACGACTTCTGATTTTGAATTTGGTCAACGTACAAATGATGATTTGTAGCAACGGCTAACTTTCATGTTCTCCTCTGTAATGAGTTTTGCGATGACTGAAACACTTCAATATCACCTTTTTGCTTTAAAGGGACATTGCAAAGAATCATACGGCACATAACGTAAGAAATCAGAGCTGAAGGAGGCCATTTGGCCCTTGGAACCTGTGCCGCCTCTTTGAAAGGGCTAGCTAATTCGCCTCACTTGCCTCTTTCCCCACAGCCCTGCAAATCTGTCCTTTTCAAGTGTATATCAACTCCCTTTTTTGAAAATTATTATTGAATCTGCTTCCACCACCCTTTCAGGCAGTGCATTCCAGATCACAAGTTGCTGTGTTTATAAAAAAAAATTCTCCTAGTTGCCAATTATTTTAAATCTATGTCCCCTCGTTACTAACCCTCCTGCCAATGAAAAACTCTCCCTATCTACTCCATCTAAACCACAGGATTTTGAAAACCCCTAATAAATCTCGTCTTAGCGCTCTGCTCTGAGGAGAACAAGAACAGCTTCTCCCATCTCTTCACATAACTGAAGTCACTCGCTGCTTTAATTCGGTCATTTAAAAAAATATATATTTGCAAACTTATTCCCCACTTGATTATGAGCACACATGTGAGGATATAAATTATGACGTATTTGCTTCATCGGTTCTTTGCTTAAGAATTCATAGCAACACATTGCTATTAAGAACTAGTTGGTCTATTAGCAAAGGTTTAACAATCACACGACACATTACCAGTTCATCCACCAGGCTCACCGTGGATCCCCCGAACCCAACTGGCTGGGGTTTTATTGAGTCTTGTGAACATCACGTGACTGGCTAAGCCACGCCCCCAACTTCAACAGCTCTATAAATCTATGAGCATACTCACTGGTGCATACATTACATCAATAATAAAATTGTATATATTTTCTGATGGCTGTCTGGGTAAATGCACTGCCCCTTGTAGAACTATCACTGACGGACTAGATAGGCTCAATTGCCAATTGGGTTTCCATAGCCTTGGGATGGGGTGGGGGAATCAGTCAGAGTTTCTCTAATAATCTCCATCTGGTGACCCTTCCTGCCAGGTGCGCTTGGGTGCATTGGGACATAGCAACATAGAAAATAGGTGCAGGAGTAGGCCATTCGGCCCTTTGAACCTGCACCACCATTCAATATGATCATGCAACTTCAGTACCCCATTTCTGCTTTCTCTCCATACCCCTTGATCGCTTTAGCTGTAAGGGCCACATCTAAACTCCCTTTTGACCAACTTTGTGCAGTCAAATTGCCATTCCTAATTTGTGCTCATAATTGACGAATGGCTCTTTGGGAATGTTGAAACGTACCCCAGCATGACTTTACCCCTTTTACAGGGGCTGGAGGAGTAAGATGGGGAGTGGGGGGGGGGAAGGGAGGGGGAAAGAGAATAGAGTTTCCAGTGATGGCAAAAATGCCGCAGAGCTCTGTTCTCTGCCCAAACAAGAGTCGTTAAAACATGGTAAGCAAAGACTAGTTTCTCAATTTTTTCCATGAACTTGACTACAACAACAGCTTGCATTTATATAGCATATTTACAGTTGTAAAACATCCCAAGGCATCTTCACTGGAGTGTTGTAAAACAAATTTTGACATGGAGCAACATGAGACATTAGGTGAGGTGATCAAAAGCTTGATCAGAGAAATCGGTTTTAAGGAACGTCTTAAACAACAGCAACAACAACAACGTATTTATATCGTGCCTTTAATTCAGTGAAATGTCCCAAGGTCCTCCAGAGTATTGTGATAAAAAAATTTAACACCGAGCAGCCTAAATAGAAATTCGTGCAGGTGACAAAAAACCTGGGCAAACAGGCATATTTTAAGGAGTGTCTTGGAGGAGGAAAGAGAGGTGCAGTGGGTTAGGGAGGGAATTCCAGAGCTTAGGGCCTTGGCAGCTGAAGGCACAGTCGCCAGTGGTGGAGCGATGGAAATCGGGGATACCCCAGAGGCCAGAGTTGGAGGAGCGCAAAGATCTTGGAGGATTTAGCACATGGTTTTTGCTTAGTAGCTATAAAAATATTGGATGTGGGAAAACAGGCTGTTTGGCTGAAGGTCAAGAATTACCCTATCGAGTAATGAAGAGTCTATCCACTTTCCAATTGGTGTGGGATGGCGGTAGGTCACGGGATGGATGTGTCGGGTGACCAATGGTGGGAGTGTGGGGGCAGGGCACTTGGAGGCAGGAGGTCATATGATGACACCTCCAGGAATTTGCCCAACCACAGTTGGCAACCTTAATACTGAAGGTAGAGTCCAAATGAAGTGACTAGTGGCTGAGATGCAGGCTGGTACTGATGAAACCCCCCTGCAGTGAAGGTGCAATGCACAATGGTGATGCTGGTGCAAAACTCTTCATCAGAGCATCATCATCATAGGCAGTCCCTCGGAATCGAGGAAGACTTGCTTCCACTCCGGAAGTGAGTTCTTTGGTGGCTGAACAGTCCAATACGAGAGCCACAGTCCCTGTCACAGGTGGGACAGATAGTAGTTGAGGGAAAGGGTGGGTGGGACTGGTTTGCCGCATGCTCTTTCCGCTGCCTGCGCTTGATTTCTGCATGCTCTCGGTGATGAGACTCAAGGTGCTCAGCGCCCTCCCGGATGCACTTTCTCCACTTAAGGCGGTCCTTGCCCAGGGACTCCCAGATGTCGGTGGGGATGTCGCACTTCACTATAGAGGCTTTGAGGGTGTCCTTGTAACGTTTCCGCTGCCCACCTTTTGGCTTGTTTGCCGTGAAGGAGATCCGCGTAGAGTGCTTGCTTTGGGAGTCTCGTGTCTGGTAAGCGAATGCTGTGGCCTGCCCAGTGGAGCTGCTCAAGTATAGTCAGTGCTTCAATGCTGGGGATGTTGGCCTGGATGACGACACTGGTCTTGGTGCGCCTGTCCCCCCAAAGGATTTGCAGGATCTTACGGAGACATCGTTGGTGATATATCTCCAACGACTTGAAGTGTCTACTGTACATGGCCCGTGCTTCTGAGCCACACAGGAAGGCGGGTATTACTACAGCCCTGTAGACCATGAGCTTGGTGGTAGATTTGAGGGCCTAGTCTTCGAACATACTTTTCCTCAGACAGCCAAAGGCTGCACTGGCACACTGGAGGTAGTGTTGGATCTCATCGTCGATGTCTGCTTTTGTTGATCAGAGCAGTTGGGTGTTGTGAGATAAATTGACCAGTTAATCTGTTTCTTTGCAGTGAAGGTTGAGGTGGGGTGGGGGAAGTGTTGGCCAAGGGACCTGTTGCACTGTGGTGTCACTGTGGAGAAATTCCAAGCCGAGATCGGGTACCACGTGGAGAAGCTAGAGGATTGGCAGAGACCCAGGCGGAGGTTAATACATGACCCAAGGCAGCAATCCACCAACTGGAACACCCTTTTTTAATTTGTCCTTCTGGGCTGTTTTTGTGTGTATGTGCGCACCTTGTGAGAATTACTCATTGCTCAGGGAGGGGTCATCAAATGTTGTTTGGATTTCAACAACAACAGCGTTATTAAATAGCACATTTTAATGCAGTAAAACGTGCCAAGGTACTTCACAGGAGTATTATAAGACAAGACAAATGTTTTGACACCGAGCCAGATATGAAGAAATTAGGGCAGGTGACCAAAAACTTGGTCAAAGAGGTAGGTTTTAAGGAGCGTCTTGAAGGAGGGACGAGAGTTAAAGAGGTTAAGGGAGGGAAATGCCAGAACTTAGTGCCTTGGCAATAGAAGGCACGGTCACCAATGGTTGAGCAGTTATAATCGGGGATGCTCAGGAGGGCAGAATTGGAGGAGCACAGACATCTCTGGGAGGGGGGGAAGGTTGTGCGGCTGGAGATTACAGCGATAGGGAGTGGCGAAGCCATGGAGGGATTTGTAAAAAAGGATGAGAATTTTGAAATCCCTGCGGTGCTTAACCAGAAGCCAGTGTAGGTCAGTGAGCACAGGGGGATGGGTGAGCGGGACTTGGTTCGAGTTAGGACACGGGCTGCCGAGTTTTGGATCACCTCTAGTTTACGTGGGGTAGAATGTGGGAGGCCAGCCAGGAGTGCGTTGGAATCGTCAAGTCTAGAGGTAGCAAAGGCATGGATGAGGGTTTCAGCAGCAAATGAGCTGTGGCAAGTGCGGAGACAGGCGATGTTACGGAGGTGTAAACGGGCGGTCTTAGTTATGCTGCGGATATGTGGCTGATAGCTCATTTCGCTTGGTTTGTGGGATTAGAATATTCATGGAGGAGTCTGCGTCCTCAGTGCATCCTCCCAGAGCCGAATCTGTGACCCTTGACCTTTGCAATCTGGTCCTTGACACCCAGGCAAATCGGTCAACATTTACTTGCATTGTCTGCCAATTTGTCCTGTTGGGCCTGGAGGTTTGGAAAGGGCTCTCTTTTTTTTTTCAGGCCAGTTACCACACTGGTGAGTAAATCCTAATCAGAACACCAGAGATTGGTTAGTTTCAAAAGCTTGAGATGTGCACAAAGTAATGTGACCCGGGATTTATACATTATGTGTGGGCTCCAGGAGGCTCCTGGCTGATTAGGACAGAAGTCTTGAACACCCAGGGCTGGAAATTCGGCTCCGCCCACTTTGAGACCGTGATGGCACCGGGGCGCTAACTTTAGCCCCGGGCGATGTCTATCGCCTCAAAGTGCAATATTCAGCTGTATCGCCCCAAGAGGAGAGTGGTGCACTAAGGGAAGCATTACACAATCTTCTTGGGGCGCTAAAGGCCCATCGTGGGGCGGTAGCGCGGGAGAGCTTCTCAAGTTGAGGATACCGGCATCCCAGCACCTAAAGAAGAGGTGAGGTCGACCATGTTGGACCTGCAAAAAAAAAAAAATGGAGGGGAGGCTACCAACAGATGGGTAAGTAATTGTAAAAAATGCAACACTCAACACTTGCCTCGTTATTCCCTGCGCTATCGCCGCGGGATCCTCTGTGCACCGTATGCTTCCCCCAGTCGGGAGCAGCGACCGGCGCTACGGCAGGCGAAAGGGGGCGTCGCTCACTTGACGTCAGTCAGTGGGTGGCGCTAGAGTGCGCAGCGCTAAATGACAGCGCCGACACTAAACCACCAGTGAAGTTCGCGGCAGGCTGCCATAGCACGGGGCTCGGGCGGTAAGCGTTCAGCGGTCCCTCAGCGCCCCTCTCTGGCGCTAATGGTGGCGCTAAACAGACGAATTCCCCCCACCCTCCACAGCTCAAATTCAATTACTCCAGGATAAGGTTCCATGATGGTCCATTTTTCCTGGCATGTTCTTGGATAAGGCCATGGTGGGACTGCAATATGCCTTTGAGCATGCAAGGAATTGGCAGCCACAAAGTAAGTTATGTTTGAACGGTGACGCACTATCCGTCCAGTAATAGCTGGGACATTTCTCTTGCAATCATTAAGCCAACTCTCTGTGAAGTTGTTTTTTAAAAAAAAAAAGGATTCTATTTGTATTGAATTTTGGACACGTTCCAGTGAAGTTGAATATTTAAACACTGCAGCAAGAATTGTATAGCAGACCTGTCCTCCTGGCTGGAGAAAAATGGATTAATGTTTTGGATACAGACTTGGTCAGAAGCAATTAGTTTCTGAAATCTAATGAAGGTTTACACCTGAAATATTATTATTCCCTTTCCAGAATTCTCAGTTTTGTTTCATTTTATTATTATAGAACTAGAACCTTTCCGTTTCAAGAACCCTAAATTCAAACATTACATTTGCTTGAACATTCAAGTAGATTTTACCTAACTCGCACCAAGTCCCACTCATCCATCACCCCTGTGCTCGCTGACCAACATTGGCTCCCGGTTCAGCAACACCTCGATTTATTAAAAAAAAAATTCTCATTTTTGTTTTCAAATCCCTCCGTGGCCTCGCCCCTCCCTATCTCTGTAATCTCTTCTAGCCCAACCCCGCCCCGAGAACTCTGCGTTCCAATTGAGCAGCCCCAATTTTAATCGCTCCACCATTGGCAGCCGTGCCTTCAGCTGCCTGAGCCTGAAGCTCTGGAATTCCCTCTCTAAACCTCTCCGCCTCTCTCTCCTCCTTTTTTAAGACGCTCTTTAAAATCAACCTCTTTGACGAAACTTTTTGTCACCTGCCCTAATAATTCCTTATGCAGTTCGTTGTCAAATTTTGTTTGCTAACACTCCCGTGAAGCACTTTGGGATGTTTGACAAAGTTAAAGGCGCTGAATAAACGCAAGTTGTTGTTGGTGTAAACATCTGACGAGAGCAGGCTCCCATTCGGCAATCGATGGCCTTTATGTCGAATAGTCTGCCCAACCTCAACGTTTAGGCTTGCAGATGAAAAGTGGCCAATTTAAATGAGAAAACACTTGTGCACGCAAAGGGTGGTAGAAGTTTGGAACTCTCTTCTGCAAACGGCAATTGATGCAAAGTCAATTGCTATTTTTAAATCTGAGATTGATAGCTATTTGTTCACCAAAGTTATTGAGGGATTATAGAGCAAAGGCAGGTATATGGGGTTAGCTCGCAGATCAGCCATGTTCTCATTGAATGGCGGAACAGGCTTGAGGGGCTGAATGGCCTTCTCCTGTTCTATGTGAGGTACAGGAAAGTACCCGGTGCCTATATACCATATTCTAGCAAGAGAGAAGAGAGCTTTAGAAGGTTCGTAGGCCAGGCCAGATGGGTGGCCATTACACGAGTTTACTGCCTCAACTATGAAAGTCCTGTGAATATGTCTTCTGTAAACTCTCAAGCTGGTGGCTATCGTGGTTTGCCCAGATCTTCCCCTGTTCCTGTACAATTACAGGATCTGTGATTTTTTTTTTCTCTATTTCCCCCAATTACCCAGCTCTGTGATACATGGTGTTTATTGAAATCTTTCCATCTGGCTCTAGATTCTGGAGGTATAATTTCTTTTTATATTTTCCTAAGCATTCAAAATTAACTTACAATTTTTGAAATACAAGAGCAGACGTAAATCAGACTGTAAACATTTTTTGAATCAATTTAAAGTTTTCCTCCCACGCAATCTCTCTTTCCACTTCCCACCCCCCAATTAATTGCTCCTTTCACCAGCACCTTCTGGCATTTTCGAGACTGGTTTGTTTGGAGCAGCTTGAATGCAGTAATTGGAAGTACTTGATTGCTATAAAATATCCTTGTGCGTGTATATATAAATGAGGTCTTTTCATTGTACTTATTTTTTTTATTCATTCCTGGGATGTCGGCGTCGCTAGCAAGGCCAGCATTTATTGCCCATCCCTAATTGCTTGCTGGGCCAGTTCAGAGGGACAGTTAGAGTCAACCACAGTGTTATGGGTCTCTGGTCACATATAGGTCACACTGGGTAAGAATGGCAGACTGCTTTCTCTAATGAACCAGATGGGTTTTTGCGACAATCCGGTAGTTACATGGTCACCAGTACTGACGCTAGCTTTTAAAAAATTCCAGACTTATTTAATTAACTGAATTTAAAACCCCCAGCTGCTGTGGTGGGATTTGAACTTGTCTCCCAAGATCATTAATCCAGGCCGCCAGATTGCAAGTCCAGTAACATAACCACTATGCTACCGTATCCACTGGGTGTGTTGGCTGTGGCTCAGTGGGCAGCACTCTTGCTCCTGAGTCAGAAGGTTGTGGGTTCAAGTCCCACTCCAGGGACATGAGCACATAAATCTAGGCTGACACTCCCAGTGCAGTGCTTGGAGCACTACCTGTCATGTCCCCTTCAGTTCCGAGTGTGCCCCACAGCAATGACATCTTGGTTGAACCCGACAAGAAAACAACCTTACCCTGTTTAAATGGAAAGTTTTGGTCATTTCTTAAATGCACTAATTCTGACCTGTTGAGGTTTCCTTTCTTAGAAACCAATCTTAAAATGAAAATGCAGTTTACCCATAGTGATGACTTCCCTTTCCTGTGAAAGGCTCATCGTTTAACAGATTACTGTTGCTCTCTTCTCTCTGTGATTGAAAGAGAGATGGAGGTACAATTTTTAATTGAAGAATGGCCAACGTTCTGTGCTGTATGATTCTAATAAATGATGTTTTATCTGTTCTAATGGAACCTAAAGGTAAAGAAGCTCCCTTGATGGCTCAATGAGCCATCTCTGCCTCTCCATCTCTCTCTTTCCTCCTTTTAAGACGCTCCTTAAAACCTACCTCTTTGGCCAAGCTTTTGGTCACCTGTCCTAATATCTCTGCGGCTCGGGGTCAAATTTTGTTTTGATAACACTCCTGCGAAGTGCCTTGGGACGTTTTACTAAGTTAAAGACGCTATCTAAACGCAAGTTGTTGTTGGTGTAAACATCTGACAAGGACAGACTCCTATTCGGCTATCGATGGTCTTCATGTCGAATAGTCAGCCCATCTGGTGCTGTAGTTCCAGAAGAGACCCCTGGCTGACTTCCTGGTCTGAGTAAGCCGATCTCAATGGGATGTGTGTAAGAGACACGAGAATTGACAAGCGACAGAGAAGAAAAATCAACCATGGTCCGAACATAGAAACATTGAAACATAGAAAATAGGTGCAGGGGTAGGCCATTCGGCCGTTCTAGCCTGCACCGCCATTCAATGAGTTCATGGCTGAACATGCAACTTCAGTACCCCATTCCTGCTTTCTTGCCATACCCCTTGATCCCCCGAGTAGTAAGGACTACATCAAACTCCTTTTTGAATATATTTAGTGAATTGGCCTCAACAACTTTCTGTGGTAGAGAATTCCACAGGTTCACCACTCTCTGGGTGAAGAAGTTTCTCCTCATCTCGGTCCTAAATGGCTTACCCCTTATCCTTAGACTGTGACCCCTGGTTCTGGACTTCCCCAACATTAGGAACATTCTTCCTGCATCTAACCTGTCTAAACCCGTCAGAATTTTAAACGTTTCTATGAGATCCCCTCTCATTCTTCTGAACTCCAGTGAATACAAGCCCAGTTGATTCAGTCTTTCTTTATATGTCAGTCCCACCATCCCGGGAATCAGTCTGGTGAACCTTCACTGCACTCCCTCAATAGCAAGAATGTCCTTCCTCAAGTTAGGAGACCAAAACTGTACACAATACTCCAGGTGTGGCCTCACCAAGGCCCTGTACAACTGTAGCAACACCTCCCTGCCCCTGTACTCAAATCCCCTCGCTATGAAGGCCAACATGCCATTTGCTTTCTTAACCGCCTGCTGTACCTGCATGCCAACCTTCAATGACTGATGTACCATGACACCCAGGTCTCCTTGCACCTCCCCTTTTCCTAATCTGTCACCATTCAGATAATAGTCTGTCTCTCTGTTTTTACCACCAAAGTGGACAACCTCTCATTTATCCACATTATACTTCATCTGTCGTGCATTTGCCCACTCACCTAACCTATTCAAGTCGCTCTGCAGCCTCATAGCATCCTCCTCGCAGCTCACACTGCCACCTAACTTAGTGTCATCCGCAAATTTGGAGATACTGCATTTAATCCCCTTGTCTAAATCATTAATATACAGTGTAAACAGCTGGGGCCCCAGCACAGAACCTTGCGGTACCCCACTACTCACCGCCTGCCATTCTGAAAAGTACCCATTTACTCCTACTCTTTGCTTCCTGTCTGACAACCATTTCTCAATCCATGTCAGCACACTACCCCCAATCCCATGTGCTTTAACTTTGCACATTAATCTCTTGTGTGGAACCTTGTCGAAAGCCTTCTGAAAGTCCAAATATACCACATCAAATGGTTCTCCCTTGTCCACTCTACTGGAAACATCCTCAAAAAATTCCAGAAGATTTGTCAAGCATGATTTCCCTTTCACAAATCCATGCTGACTTGGACCTATCATGTCACCTCTTTCCAAATGCGCTGCTATGACATCCTTAATAATTGATTCCATCATCTTGCCCACTACCGATGTCAGGCTGACCGGTCTATAATTGCGTGTTTTCTCTCTCCCTCCTTTTTTTAAAAAGTGGGGTTACATTGGCTAACCTCCACTCGATAGGAACTGATCCAGAGTCAATGGAATGTTGAAAAATGACTCTCAATGCATCCGCTATTTCCAAGGCCACCTCCTTAAGTACTCTGGGATGCAGTCCATCAGGCCCTGGAGATTTATCGGCCTTCAATCCCATCAATTTCCCCAACACAATTTCCCGACTAATAAGGATTTCCCTCAGTTCCTCCTCCTTACTAGACCCTCTGACCCTTCTTCTATCCGGAAGGTTGTTTGTGTCCTCTTTAGTGAATACCGAACCAAAGTACTTGTTCAATTGGTCCGCAATTTCTTTGTTCCCCGTTATGACTTCCCCTGATTCTGACTGCAGGGGACCTACATTTGTCTTTACTAACCTTTTTCTCTTTGCATATCTATAGAAACTTTTGCAATCCGTCTTAATGTTCCCTGCAAGCTTCTTCTCGTACTCCATTTTCCCTGCCCTAATCAAACTCTGCTGAGTTCTAAATTTCTCCCAGTCTCCGGGTTCGCTGCTATTTCTGGCCAATTTGTATGCCACTTCCTTGGCTTTAATACCATCCCTGATTTCCCTTGATAGCCACGGTTGACCCACCTTCCCTTTTTTATTTTTATGCCAGACAGGAATGTACAATTGTTGTAGTTCATCCATGCAGTTTCTAAATGTCTGCCATTGCCCATCCACAGTCAACCCCTCAAGTATCATTCGTCAATCAATCCTAGCCAATTCACGCCTCATACCTTCAAAGTTACCCTTCTTTAAGTTCTGGACCATGGTCTCTGAATTAACTGTTTCATTCTCCATCCTAATGCAGAATTGCACCATATTATGGTCACTCTTTCCCAAGGAGATTGCTAATTAATCCTCTCTCATTACACAACACCCAGTCTAAGATGGCCTCTCCCCTAGTTGGTTCCTCGACATATTGGTCTAGAAAACCATCCCTTGTGCACTCCAGGAAATCCTCCTCCACCGTATTGCTTCCAGTTTGGTTAGCCCAATCTATGTGCATATTAAAGTCACCCATTAAAACTGCTGCACCCTTATTGCATGCACCCATAATTTCTTGTTTGATGCCCTCCCCAACATCACTACTACTGTTTGGAGGTCTGTACACAACTCCCACTAATGTTTTTTGCCCTTTGGTGTTCTGCAGCTCTACCCATATAGAATTCACATCATTCAAGCTAATGTCATTCCTAACTATTGTATTAATCTCCTCTTTAACCAGCAATGCTACCCCACCTCCTTTTTCTTTTATTCTATCCTTCCTGAATGTTGAATACCCCTGGATGTTGAGTTCCCAGCCCTGATCATCCTGGAGCCACGTCTCCGTAATCCCAATCACATCATATTTGTTAACATCTATTTGCACAGTTAATTCATCCACCTTATTATGGATACTCCTTGCATTAAGACACAAAGCCTTCAGGCTTGTTTTTTTAACACCCTTTGTCCTTTTAGAATTTTGTTGTACAGTGGCCCTTTTTGTTCTTTGTCTTGCGTTTCTCTGCCCTCCACTTTTTCTCATCTCCTTTCTGTTTTTTGCTTTTGTCTCCTTTTTGTTTCCCTCTGTCTCCCTCCATTGGTTCCCATTCCCCTGCCATATTAGTTTAACTCCTCCCCAACAGCACTAGCAAACACTCCCCCTAGGACATTGGTTCCGGTCCTGCCCAGGTGCAGACCGTCCGGTTTGTACTGGTCCCACCTCCCCCAGAACTGGTTCCAATGCCCCAGGAATTTGAATCCCTCCCTGCTGCACCACTGCTCAAGCCATGTATTCATCTGCGCTATCCTGCGATTCCTACTCTGACTAGCATGTGGTACTGGTAGCAATCCCGAGATTACTACTTTTGAGGTCCTACTTTTTAATTTAGCTCCTCGCTCCTTCGTTTCGTAGGACCTCATCCCTTTTTTTACCTATGTCGTTGGTACCAATGTGCACCACTACAACTGGCTGTTCTCCCTCCCTTTTTAGAATTTCCTGCACCCGCTCTGAGACATCCTTGACCTTTGCACCAGGGAGGCAACATATTATCCTGGAGTCTCGGTTCCGGCCGCAGAAACGCCTATCTATTCCCCTAACAATTGAATCCCCTATCACTATCGCTCTCCCACTCTTTTTCCTGCCCTCCTGTGCAACAGAGCTAGCCATGGTGCCATGAACTTGGCTGCTGCTGCCCTCCCCTGATGAGTCATCTCCCTCAACAGTACTCAAAGCAGTGTATTTGTTTTGCAGGGGGATGACCAGAGGGGACCCTTGCACTACCACCTTTGCACTGGTCTTCCATTCCCTATCTGGCTGTGGACACTTCTCCTGTGGTATGACCAACTCGCTACAAGTGCTACTCACGTCATTCTCAGCATCGTGGATGCTCCAGAGTGAATCCACCCTCAGCTCCAACTCCGCAACGCGGACTGTCAGGAGCTGGAGGTGGATACACTTCCCGCACATGTAGTCGTCAGGGACACTGGAGTCGTCCCTGAGTTCCCACATGGTATAGGAGGAGCATAACACGCGACCTGTCCTGGTAGTAACCAGCAATCCTCTGCTGGGAAGTGTGCTGGGTGGGGACCGATTGGGTTCAGCTATGATGTCCCTCTCTGATGTATAGCCCAATAGCCCAACAATACTCTTTTTCTCAAGGCTTCGTTGGGTGCGGTACCCACGAGTTACCTGTAGCCGAGTAACTTGGCATCAGCCTATTGGGCTTCTCGTGGCAGTAATGATTGGAGGTGTGGCATCGGGAAATTTGAAGAAAATGGGAAAGTTTGTCGATTGGGAGCTAAGGCTTCGTCTTTCCGTTCTATTGTGGGAAATAAACAGTTTTCAGTGTCAGCTGTGGGTAGCGCACTTGCCTCTGGATTCAACTACCACTCCAGGGACTTGAGCACACAAATCTAGACTGACGTTCCAGTGCAGTGCTGAGGGAGTGCTGCACTGTCGGAGGTGCCGTCTTTCGGATGAGACGTTAAACCGAGGCCCGCCTGCCCCCTCAGGTTGATTAAAAGATCCCATAGCATTATTTCGAAGAAGAGCAGTGGAGTTATCCCCGGTGTCCTGGGACAATATTTATCCCCCAATCAACATAACAAAAAAACAGATTGTCTGGCCATTATCACATTGCTGTTTGTGGGAGCTTGCTGTGCGCAAATTGGCTGCCGCGTTTCCCACAATAAAACAGTGACTACACTTCAAAAATTTGGGGTGGGTGGGGGAATGGGGTATTTAATTCAAACACTATCCTTTCACCAAAAGATTTAAGAAACAAATGACTAACATCTCTCCTCAGAACTGCAAAAGATCAGGAATAAAATGAACTTTTGTGGTTTGTGCTCCAATTCCCAGAGCATGAAAATGCCCTCACATTTGGCTCCATTTTGATGAACACAGCACTGAACATATTGACAAATAAGTATTGACCTTTGAATTACTTTAGATGTTGTACTCTGTGCTTGTTTTGTTGAGTTGGGAACATTATGCCTTTTGTGCAATATTGTCTTTACTTCATGGTTTATATTCCCTGAGTGTCTTTGTCCCTCGTTTTCCTTTAAAGCTGTTGACTCACTACTAGTGGAATCCAAGATCCTTGGATCTTGGCAGCATATAACAATTTCTCCCCAGTTGCCTTCCTGCAGCGATTTGACTTGGAGGCTATGATGGGGAAGCCAACTAACCCTCTAAAATTGAGCTTGTATAGAATGACGATACAAAGAACTTACAGCATAGAAACCGGCCATTCAACCTGATGGGTCCATGCTGGTATTTATGCTCCACACGAGTCTGCTCCCACCCTGCCTCATCTCACCCCATCAGCATATCCTTCTATGTCAGTGTCAGCTGTGGCTTAGTGGGTAGCACACTTGCCTCTGAGTCAGAAGGTTGTGGGTTCAAGTCCCACTCCAGGGACTTGAGCACAGAAAATCTAGTCTGACACTCCCAGTGCAGTGCTGAGGGAATGCTGCACAGTCGGAGGTGCCGTCTTTTGGATGAGATGTTAAACCGAGGCAGCTCTTAGGTGGACGTAAAAGATTCCATGGCACGATTTCTGAGAAGCGCAGGGGAGTTATTCCCGATGTCCTGGCCAATACTTAACCCTCAATCAACATCACTAAAAACAGATTATTTGGTCATTATCACACTGCTGTCTGTCAAAGCTTGCAGTGCGCAATTGGCTGCCATGTTTCCCAACAGTACAACAGTGACTACACTCCAAAAGTACTTCATTGGTTGTAAAGCGCTTTGAGGCATCCGACGGTTGTGAAAGGCGCTACATAAATCCAAGTCTTTCCCTTTTAAATGCATCTACGCTGTTTGAAATGTGAATGTTGCTTCAGTTGCTAAAATTAAACTGGGATGGAATCTTCCTGTTGTGTTGTAATATTGTTTTTGGCAGACATGTGATGCTCACTTCTATTAACACAGAGCTCTGTCCATGGGGCTCGTACAATTGGCTCTGTTTGTTGCTTTCCATTCTTGGTGCAGCAGCCAACTGGGACACTCTGCCTTGATGCCAGCAGTATTCATTTTGTTTAGCATATGATATGTTTGGCTGGTGTCTCAGCAGAAAAAAAGTGCAATCACCATTTAAAGAAAGGAAGTGACTGCTGCCAACGACAGGAAGCTACACAGAAGTGTTCTGCACATAAATCTGGTGGTTTAAGTATAAATGTATAATAATATAATCATATAGTGTCATGCAATACTTGCTTGGATAAGTGAAGCTCCAACAACACTCGAAGCTCGACACCATCCAGGACAAAGCAGCCTGCTTGATTGGCATCCCTTCCACCACCTTCAACATTCACTCCCTCCACCACCGGTGCACCGTGGCTGCAGTGTGCACCATCTATAAGAAGCACTGCAGCAATTCGCCAAGGCTTCTTCAGCAGCACCTCCCAAACCCGATCTCTACCGCCTGGAAGGACCAGGGCAGCAGGTGCATGGGAACACTACCAACTCCACGTTCCCCTTCAAGTATAATAATAGTGCGGGTTGGTTTAAGTGTGAATGTACGATGTTTTCGCGGGGCGAGGCTTGCGGAGATTTATTTGTACGGTGCGCGAGCTCCGTGTGAAGGGAAAGGAGAAGAAAATGGATGTTTGCAGTGTTTTGCTGGCGCAGATTTTCTGTTCCTGAGGTGGCTCTGTTTGGCACCGAACAACCGAAAAAACACGAACTGCACATGCAACTTCGTTGGCAACAGTCGTGTTGGCTTGGCCTTTTTCTAAGTGTTGATGCTTTTTTTGCTCGAGCTGTATTTAACCTCTTCTTTTCTGCCCCTTTTTTGTAATGCCAACTTCCTCCAGCCAGTTAACTTTCGGCAGGAAGAATGTTCCCGATGTTGGGGAAGTCCAGAACCAGGGGTCACAGTCTAAGAATAAGGGGTAAGCCATTTAGGACCAAGATGAGGAGAAACCTCTTCACTCAGTGAATTGTGAACCTGTGGAATTCTCTACCACAGAAAGTTGTCGAGGGCAGTTCGTTAGATATATTCAAAAGGGAGTTAGACGTGGCCCTTGGGGCTAAAGGGATCAAGAGGTATGGAGAGAAAACAGGAATGGGGTACTGAAGTTGCATGATCAGCCATGCTCATATTGAATGGTGGTGCAGGCTCGAAGGGCCGAATGGCCTACTCCGGCACCTATTTTCTATGTTTATTGCTGAAGGAATGTCTTGAGTCGGATTACACTTGTAGTTACTGTCACCTTGTTGGGTCTCCTGAAGTTCATGGGCTCATTCTTGCCCCACTTGACTATTTAAATAAAGGGTGTCGCTGCAATGCTACTCCGAGGATATACTGAACTGTCGGAGGTTAAACCGAGGCTCTGCCTAGCTGTTCGGGCCTGTGAAGATTAACCATGTTGGTACTTGAAGAGGAGTATGGTGTTATCCCGGAGTCCCAGCCAACGTTCTTCCCTCAAACACAGCGGCAAAAACTGTTTGCTTTTTGCGGTGATTGCGGGATCTCGTGTGCACATTGGCCGCACATTTCCCTAAGTAAGTCACTGTCTGTGAAGTGTTGTGCGATGTTTGAGGTTTACATGACTATGTATGTTGTAACATCTGCATCTGGTGAGTATGCTCTCACAGGTTTGTAGAGCTGTTGAGGCCTGCTCCTGGGCATGGCCAAGGGGGCCATCAGCCGGTCGAGGCAGCGGAAAATCGAGGGGATCGTTCAGCCTGACTGCCTGCCTCTCTTCCGCGGTTGCATCCGAGCCAGGGTGTCCCTGGAGATGGAGCACGCGGTGTCCACCGCTATGCTGGCGGCCTTCCGCGAGAGGTGGGCACCGGAGGGACTGGAGTGCATCATCACACACGGCAACCACATTTTAATTTGATCTCATAATGTAAGTTTAATTGGTTTAATTTATCGGTTTTAGTGTCCCTTTTTAAGGGGGGGGCACTTGATTTATAGTTTTCACAAAAATAGTTGTCGAGCTGTTGAATTGGGAATGGGCATAGCCAGCCAACTGCAAAGAAATGGACGTCGAAGCAGGAGGAAGCTAAAAGTTTACAACAGGATACTTGGGGCTAGAAATCCGCCAAATCTGCGACCGGGTTTTTTTTTGGTGATATTTCACCATATTTGGCGAAAATCCGGTCGGCGGGAAATTCGGTGATGTTTTGCGGCCGCGCTTTCCATGTACTGCTGGGGAGAGGAGTGCTGCCGTGCAAGACCCAAAATAGTGTTTACGCCAAAAATTTGCCGCGCTCCGCACCCATCTTCTGCACTCGGAATACTGACAGTGTAACACCTGGGGTGCAGCACTGCCAGCAGCGGTAAGTATGAAGACCTGCAAAAAAAAAAGGTAAGTTAAAGCTTTTATTAATTATTTTTCAGTGATTTGATAAATAAGTGTCTTGTGAATGTTTTGTGAATTTTTTGTTGTTTCCTCCCCCCCCCCCCCCCCCCCCTCCCCTTCCCAAAGGCCCCTCTCGCAGTGCTATCGGCCTTGGACTAAAGTTGGCGAGGATCGCGGTTTGCACTGTGAATCCCCGTGCAACGCCGATTTTGACCGTCGCGCAAGTTAAAGTTTGAATTTCTGGCTTTACTAGCGGTAGTGAAGCGAAAATGGTATTTTCGGTGAAAAAATTCCTTTTTCGCAAAAAACTAATTTCTTGATAGGCTCAGCAGTCGAATTTGTAAAATTATAATCATGATCAGTAATCTTTTGAAATATTGTATAAATTCCTTGCTTCTTTAAAAAAAAAAGGGAAGCAGTGTAATATTTGCACCCATGAGTATGCTCACAGGTTGGTTGAGCTGTGAGAGGCTTAGCCAGTCACGTGATGTTCACAAGACTCAATAAAACCCCAGCCCGTTGGTTTTGGGCGATCCATGATGAGGTATGCAGTTGTGAGCCCGATGGATGAACTGGTAATGTGTAGTGTGATAAATCGTTTGCTAATAAACCAACTAGTTCTTGATAGCAATGTGTTGCTATGAATTTTTCAGCAAAGAACCCACGAAGCAAATACATTACATATGTGAAGTCTTCCATGTGGTTGTACACTCAGACCTGTTCTTTCACAACCTGCCGTGCAGTGGCTTGATGAAAGGCCATTCTCTCAGGGTTATAATAAAGCAACTGGTTCAGTCCATTTAGAAATGTTTTTTAAGTCTCTCTTGTAACATTGCCCGATTTAGCATTTATATAGCACCTTTCACGACCTCCAGCCACCCCAAAGCATTTGACAATCAATGAAGTACTTCTGAAGTGTAGTCGCTGTTGTAATGTAGGAAACACAGCAGCCAATTTGCGCACAGCATGCTCCCACAAACATCAATGTGATAACGAATAGATAATCTGGTTTTAGTGATGTTGATTGAGGGATAAATATTTTGTTGAAACACTGCGGAAGCCCCAAATATTGAAGTGCCGCTTCGTGTGTTGGTTTGCATAGAAAGAAAGACTTGCATTTATACAGCATCTTTCATGACCACCGGATGTCTCAAAGCGCTTTGCAGCCAATTAAGTACTTTGAGTGTAGTCACTGTTGTAATGTGGGACATGCGGCAGCCAATTTGTGCACAAGGAAGTTCCCACAAACAGCAATGACCAGATAATCTGTTTTTTGATATGTTGTATATGTTAATTAAGCTCAGTGACGCCATTTGTTTATGCAAATTATTTTATTTAAGGATTCCTTTCCGGTGTTACTTGCAGCTATCTGTGGACGAATGGGTGTACACGCCCCTGGCTAGCTTTATGCCACCACAGTCCGACTCCATCCCGCAGCATGCTACCCGCCACCACCTCAGTGAGACCCCAACATTGCACGAGGTAGAAAAAGCCGTAAGACAGCTTAAAAACAGCAAGGCTACGAGTGCGGACGGAATTCCTGCTGAGGCACTGAAGTATGACGGAGAGGCACTGCTGGCGCGAATACACAACCTCCATCTCTCGCATCTGGAGGGAGGAGAGAATCCCGGGGGATCTCAGAGATGCAGTGGTCGTGACCATCTTTTTTTTAAAAAAAAGAGAACAAGTCTGACTGCAGCACCTACAGAGGAATCTCCCTGCTATCAGCCACTGGGAAAGTCGTCACTAGAGTCCTCCTCAACTGTCGTCTCCCTGTGGCCGAGGAGCTCCTCCCGGAGTCACAGTGCAGATTTCGTCCCCTATGGGGCACAACGGACATGATTTTTGCAGCGTGACAGCTACAGGAAAAATGCAGGGAACAGCGCCAGCCCTTGTACATGGCTGCCTTTGACCTTGCAAAGGCCTTTGACACTGTCAACCGTGAGGGTCTATGGAGCGTCCTCCTCTGTTTCGGATGCCCCCAAAAGTTTGTCACCATCCTCCGCCTGCTCCACGACGACATGCAGGCCGCGATCCTTACCAATGGATCCATCACAGACCCAATCCACGTCCAGACCGGGGTCAAACAGGGCTGCGTCATCGCCCCAACCCTCTTCTCAATCTTCCTCGCTGCCATGCTCCACCTCACAGTCAACAAGCTCCCCGCTGGAGTGGAACTAAACTACAGAACCAGTGGGAACCTGTTCAATCTGCGCCGTCTCCAGGCCAGGTCCAAGACCACCCCAACCTCTGTCGTCGAGCTACAGTACGCGGACGATGCCTGCGTCTGCGCATATACAGAGGCTGAACTCCAGGACATTGTCGATGTATTTACTGAGGCGTACGAAAGCATGGGCCTTACGCTAAACATCTGTAAGACAAAGGCCCTCCATCAGCCTATCCTCACCGCACAGCACTGCCCCCCCGTCACCAAGATCCAAGGCGCGGCCCTAGACACCGTGGACCACTTCCCATAATCTCGGGAGCCTCCTATCACCAAGAGCAGGCTTTGACAACACGATCCAACACCGCCTCCTGTGCGCCAGTGCAGCCTTTGGGCGCCTGAGGAAAAGTGTTTGAAGACCAGGCCCTCAAAACTGCCACTAAGCTCATGGTCTACAGGGCTGTAGTAATACCCGCCCTTCTGTATGGCTCAGAGGCATGGACCATGTACAGTAGACACCTCAAGTCGCTGGAGAAGTATCACCCACTATGTCTGCAAGATCCTGCAAATCCCCTGGGAGGACAGGCGCATCAACATCAGCGTCCTCACTCAGGCTAACATCCCCAGCATTGAAGCACTGACCACACTCGACCAGCTCCGCTGGGCAGGCCACATAGTCTGCATGCCAGACACGAGACTCCCAAAGCAAGTGCTCTACTCTGAGCTCCTTCGGCAAATGAGCCAATGGTGGGCAGCAGAAATGTTACAAGGACACCTTCAAAGCCTCCCTGGCCCAATACCGCCCTAAGTGGAGGAAGTGCATCCGGGAGGGTGCTGAGCACCTCGAGTCTCATCGCCGAGAGCATGCAGAAATTAAGCGCAGGCAGCGGAAAGAGTGTGCGGCAAAACAGTCCCACCCACCCTTGCCCTCAACGACTATCTGTCCCACCTGTGAGAGTCTGTGGCTCTCGTAGTGGACTGTTCAGCCACCAAAGAACTCACTTCAAGTGTTAGCAAGTCTTCCTTGATTCTGAGGGACTGCCTATGATGATGATGACAGACCTTGTAGCAATTTGCATTCCCGTCACCTGTTTAAAATAGATTATAACCCAAATGTTGAGTTTGACCATCTGATCACTTTCAAAAGAGAGATACTGTACCAATTTGAATTGCCGAGAGATCATTATTTTAACTGTTGTGTCAGCCATGGCTCAGTTGGTAGCATCCCCATCTCAAAGTTGTTGGTTCAAGTCCCACTCCAGGGACATGAGCACAAAACTCTAGGCTGACACTCTCAGTGCAGTGCTGAGGGAGTGCTGCACTGTCTTTTGGGTGAGCTGTTCAACTGAGGCCCCATCTGCTCTCTCAGCTGGACGTAAAAGATCCCATGGTGCTCCTTTTGAAGAAGAGCAGTGGACTTATCCCCGGTGTCCTAGCCTATCCTACAATCAAAATCATTTATTTTTAAAAACCCCCCAGATTATTTGGGCATTAGCACATTGCTGTGGGAGCTAGCTGTGCGCAAATTGGCTGTTGCTTTTCCTACATTACAGCAATGGCTACTCTTCAAATAGTACTTCGTTGGCTGTAAAGCGCTTTGACACGTCCGGTAGTCGTGAAAGGCGCTGTATAAGTGTGAATCTTTTTTTACTTCTTGGATTTATGCATTTGTTTAAACTCCATCGCAGCCTCTTGGTGTGTGTGCACTCTTCGTGGTTCTTGGTCTAGTTCACGTTTTGGCCTTGGCATGGGATTTCTGGACTTGATGTTACCAGTCATTAAGCTGGGTCCTTGCCTTACCTTGCATGTGCACTCCTTTTATGTGGTCCTTGCCAATGTGAGGGTGTGTTAGTGCTGACGAAATAAAAGGCTTTCCTGTTTCAGCCACCCACAGTCAAAGTCAAACATTCTTGAGGCCAAGCACAATGGGAGTAGCAGCGGTGTATCTGCCCCAACCTTGAACATAAAAACATAAATAGGAGCAGGAGTAGGCCATCCGGCCCCTTGAACCTGCTCCGCCATTTAATACGATCATGGCTGATCTGATCATGGACTCGGGTCCACTTCCCTGCCCGCTCCCCATAACTCCTTATTCCCTTATCGCTTAAGAAACTGTCTATTTCTGTCTTAAATTTATTCAATGTCCCAGCTTCCACAGCTCTCTGAGGCAGCGAATTCCACAGATTTACAGCCCTCTGAGAGAAGAAATTCCTCCTCATCTCATTTTAAATGGGCGGCCCCTTATTCTAAGATCATGCCCTCTCGTTCTAGTCTCTCCTATCAGTGGAAACATCCTCTCTGCATCCACCTTGTCAAGCCCCCTCATAATCTTATACGATTCGATAAGATCACCTCTCATTCTTCTGAATTCCAATTAGAGACCCAACCTACTCAACCTATCTTCATGAGTCAACCCTCTCGTCTCCGGAATCAACCGAATGAACCTTTCCCGAACTGCCTGCAAAGCAAGTATATCCTTTCGTAAATATGGAAACTAAAATTGCACGCAGTATTCCAAGTGTGGCCTCCCCAATAACTTATATAGCTGTAGTAAGACTTCCCTGCTTTTATACTCCATCCCCTTTGCAGTAAAGGCCAGGAGATGTCTCCTGCACCAGTGTGATGCATTCCATCCCCCGCAGCAGCCAGCTCGTGGCCTCTCTGAATAAGATGGCCCAGATTTGAGGCGGTTTCTGCCGATCAGAAAGTGGATTGGAGTCTGTGCAAAGCAGTACATACCATTTTTTTTGTGTAATTCTAAAGGTTAATGGGATGGGGCAGATTACAGCAGCTTGGCTGCTATCCAGTAGGAAAGTAGGCTGTAAACCCTTGGCAGAGAACTGAGTTTAGTCCTGTGGGTATGGGAATTCTTTAATGCACGGTATTTGGATGCAGTCCAGGAAGAAATGGTTCCTTCATAAACCGTCTGACACATTTTGAAGTCTCATGTGCCTGGTAGAAGTTTGGTTAACCTTCCAGTCTTCAGTGTCCTCTGTTGCTCACTCTTCCACATCCCCTCCCTGCCCCGTTTATTATCTCTTGGCTCCCACCTCCCGAATTCCTCTGATAATCCAGCTTGCTTCGCTGCATTTTTCTGCTACCGAACCAATGTTTTCTTATTGAATTTTTCCTCCGCTGACCTGCCATTTCCTGCAGCTGTCAGTTTGTTGGAATTCCCAGGTTCTGGGCCCATAGCTGGGCTTGCTGTTGTCTGAAGCCGGATACTGTTGCATATTGCAACCCGGGTTCAGCCTAAAGAGCTCGGTGGGCTTGGAAGAAAATGTGACGTGTGTGTGTGTGTGTGTGTGTGTGTGTGTGTGTGTGTGTGTGTGTGTGTGTGAGAGAGGCGCGGTTACAAAGCTTGTCACAACCTTCCCAAGGTGCTTCGCGGGAGCGATTATCAAACAAAACTGGACACTTCAGCAACACAAAGGTGACGTTGGGGCAGGTGACTAAAAGCTTGGTCAAATAGGAAGGTCTTAAAGGAGGAGAGAGAAGCAGAGGTTTGAGGGAATTCCAGAGCATACAAGACCCAGGCAGCTGAAGGCACGGCCATCAATGATGGAGCTTTTAAAATAGGGGATGCGCAAGAGGCCAAAATTGGATGAGCGTAGAGATCTCGGAGGGGTTTAAAGTTGGCGGAGGTTACTGAGATGGGGGAAAAGGGTGAAACCGTGAAAGGATTTGAAACATGAATAGTAATTTTCAATTGGAGGTATTGGTAGACCAGGAGCCGATGTAGATCAGCGAGTGCAGGAGCGACGGGTAATATTCCTGTTAAACTGCTCGGCCGTGGGAACACAGCGCTTGAGATCTTTTGCCAAAATCCACGGTAGCTACGTTGATTAATAGCTGCTCTGTTCATTGTCTGGACAAAGAGGGCTGGGTTGGGGGAGGGGGGTGTGGGGAGGGGGGAGGGGGGATCAGAGGTCAAGCTACTGCTTTGCCGACCATCCAGATTACAAGTCCATGATGTGGGTCACTTTGGAAAATCATGGTAAGAGGGACAGACATGGGGAGGGGTAGTGAGAGTTTCCCCGTTCAGTACCCTCCCCAAGACCGCCTGCTTCCACCTCCGTAACATCGCCCGACTCTGCCCCACCTCCACTCATCCGCTGCCGAAGCCCTCATCCATGCCTTTGTAACTTCGAGACTTGACTATTCTAATGCTCCCCTAGCCGGGCCTCCCATTTTCTACTCCTACATAAACTTGAGCTAATCCAAAACTCTGCTGCCCCGTGTCCTAACCAATGTCCCTGTAAGCTGTGCTTTGTTCTGCACGCCCTGTTTCCTTCACTACGCGGTTAATAAGAACATTATAGGAGCAGGAATAGGCCATTCGGCCCCTCGAGCCTGCTCTGCCATTCAATAAGATCATGGTTGATCTGATCTTGGCCTCAACTCCATTTCCCTGCCCCCTCCCCAAAACCCTTGACTCCCTTATCATTCAAAAATCTGTCTTATCTCCATCTTAAATATATTCAATGACCCGGCCTCCACAGCTCTCTGGGGCAGAGAATTCCAAAGATTCACGACCTCTGAGAGAAGAAATTCCTTCTCATCTCCGTTTTAAATGGGCGACCCCTTATTCTGAGACTATGCCCCCTAGTTCTAGATTCCCCCACGAGGGGAAACATTCTTTCTGCATCTACCTTGTCAAGCCCCCTCAGAATCTTGTATATTTCAATAAGATCAGCTCTCATTCATCTGAACTTCAATGAGTACAGGCCCAACCTGCTCAACCTTTCCTCATAAGACAACCCCTTCATCTCCGGAATCAACCTTTTATATTTCTGCACATGTGCAGTATTTACAATGCTAAGCCTGTAAGCGACCTGCACAGGGTTTTTCCCATTACTGCGCCGCTTAGAGGGATCATTGATCCTAACTCGCATCAAGTCCAATTCACCCATCACCGATGCTCCCCCTCATCTTTTTTCCTTTTGGGTGCACGGCCCATTCAAAATACATGTGTGGATTTTGGCGGGAGGTCCCAACGCTGTGTGTTCACGCGGCTGGGCGGCTTAAAGGGACTGTTGCCCATCACCCCCTGTGCTCGCTGATTTACATCAGCTCCTGGTCCACCAACAGCCCACATTTAAAAGCCTTGTTTTCAAATCTCTCCATGGCCTCGCCCCCTCCTTATATCTGTAACCTCCTCCAGCCTTACAACCCTCCGAGATCTCTGCGCTCCTCCAATTCGGGCCTCTTGTGCATCCCTGATTTCCATTGCTCCACCATTGGCGCGGCCGTGTCTTCAGCTGCCTGGCTCTCTCTCCTCCTTTAAAACCTTCCTATTTCCTAGCATTTCTTTGTGGCTCGATGTCAAATTTTGTTTGAAGTTCCTTGGGACATTTTACCACGTTAAAGGCGCTATATAAATACAAGTTGTTGACTAGATTCAGAGAAATTCCTGATCTGAAAAGTTCTATTTAGTCCACCAGCTAGGACAGTATGGCATGTTTTGTTTTCAATGTTATGAGCGCCATTGCAAAATGAGCTGCAATTCATTGGAATAGATACCCTGTTCATCCTTTTATAGTTTACAAAATAAAGCAGTTCACCAGTATATGTTTGACCTTGTGTCACTATAATGCTGAGCAGTCTGATTTTCAGAGACTTGAAGGACAAGTGGCAGTGTGTGTGTGTGGGATTACATCATTGAATATATTTAAGGTGGAGATAGACAGGTCTTTGAACGATAAGGCAGTTGAGGGTTATGGGGAGTGGGCAGGGAAGTGGAGTTAAGGTAGAAGATCAGCCATGATATTAAATGGCAGAGCAGGCTCAAGGGGCTCAATGGCCTATTTTTTATGTTCTTATTACAGCACCCTGTCCACATAATAATAAAAAAAACATTTATTTATATAGTGCCTTTTGGAGGGGAGGGAGAGAAGGAAAATTTGGTAAGGGAGAAGATTAAAAAGGGTTTTTGAAGGCACCAGACCAAATCTGACGCACAGTGAGATGACCCCAGTGGGCAATTTTACATAAAAATACAAGGAAGTTGCATCACCGAAACGAGCATTTCGACCCAACCTGCCCGTGCTGGCATTTACCCTCCACAGGGGCAAATGGTTCAACTCTCACGTACCCGCCCTGTTGCAATATTCCTTCACTCCTCTTTTCTTCTCTACCCATCCAGTTTAATCTCGAATGTTGACGCAATTTCTGCCTTGACCACGAGCCCGAGGAGTGAATTCCATAGCCTCAACTCTCCGTGTATACTCGTTTCTCTTGCTGTCCTCTTTTAAATCTCTTGCATTTAATCTGGCACCTAATTCCAGACCCTCTCGACTCCAGGAGAAGACTGTCTGATTCTATCTACAACCCGTCCCATCCTTTCTTAATTTTAAACACTTCTATCTCCTCGTCGGTCTGCATTGACGACCGCCCATCCAGTCAAGGACGAGGCCGCCTCCCGTGTCTCTCCTGATTTGTCCGATCGATGCCAAGTTGTTTATATTTTCTCCTAATTGGCCGATGGATATCTTGAGTGCCAAACATTTTTGCTGTATTATTACAAAAATAATTAACAATTCCCCTGTTTTCTGTTCTTATTACAGTTCTGGCATAAAGCATGCTTCCAATGTGAAACCTGCAAAATGACTTTGAACATGAAGAATTACAAAGGCTATGATAAGAAGCCTTACTGCAATGCGTAAGTATTTGTTTCTGCATTCCTGTTGCTAATACTTGATTTCCCTGTGAGCTATTTCATAATGACACATGATGGTGATTCTGCACGTTTCTTCCATTACTGACATCAAGGCTACAATTATTTGAGAAAAGTGGTCCAAGCCCCTGGGAAGTGGTGAGCTCTGTGGAAACTGTGGCACTTGGCACAGTTGTGTCAGCCCGGCTCGGTCTAGTAGCACTTGTTTCTGTGTCAGAAGGTCATGGTTTGGAGACCATGTCCGCTTGGCTCGCCAGAGGGCCAGCCGTGGCTCAGTGGATAGCACGCCCGCCTCTGAGTCAGAAGGTTGTGGGTTCAAGTCCTACTCCAGACACTTGAGCACACAATCCAGGCTTGACCCTTCAGTGCAGTGCTGAGGGAGTGCTGCACTGTCTGAGGGTGCCGCCTTTTGGTTGAGACCTCGGGTGGATGTAAACGATCCCACGGCACTGTTTCAAAGAAGAGCAGCGGAGCTCTCCCTGATGTCCTGGCCAATATTTGTCACTCAATTAAAATCGCTAAAAACCACATTATCACATTGCTGTTTGTGGGATCTTACTATGTGCAATTGGCTGCCGCATTTCCTGCATTACAGCAGTGACTACACTTCGAAAAAGTAAAGTGCTTTGGGACATCCTGACGTAGTTAAAGGCTCTATATAAGTGCAAGTGTTTTCTTCTCTATCCCTGTTGACTGCATTGTTGACTGAATCAGACGGTTATGGTTTCAAGCCCCATTCCAGCACATACTCTAAGCTGACGCTCTGTGCAGCACTGAGGGAGTGCTGCATTGTCACAAGTGCGATCCTTTCAATTAGATGATAAACTGAGATTCTGCTCTTCCAGTTGCTCAGGTAAGTAATAAAGATCCCAATGGCGTTCTTTGGAAATAGAGCAGGAGGGAGGTCCTGGTGTGCTGGCTAACATTCCTCTCCCAATGAACTCCAAAGAAGAGTGGATGAACTGATTGTCCTACTCATTGCTGTTTCTGGGATATTACTGTGCAGAAAATAGCTGCTGTATTTGTCTACATAGGGGTACGGTAGCAGAGTGGTCATGTTACTGGGCTAGTAATCCAGAGGCCTGGACTAATGATCCGGAGACATGAGTTCAAATCCCACCATGGCAGCTGGGGAATTTAAATTCAGTTAATTAAATAAATCTGGAATGTCAACAATGGTGACCATGGAGCTACCGGATTGTTGTAAAAACCCAACTGGTTCATATTGTCCTTTTAGGGAAGGAAATCTGCCCTCCTTAAAACATACCACTTTGACCAAGCTTTTGGTCACCTGTGCAAATTTCTACTGGTGCGGCTTGGTGTCAAACTTATATCTCCTAATCCTCCTGTTTCACTGCATTAAAGGTGCTATATAAATACAAGTTGTTGTCCTTACCCGGCCTGGCCTAGATGTGACTCCAGACTCACAGCAATGTGGTTGACTCTTAATTGAGTGTCTCGTTGGGCTGTTTCAGAGGGCAGTTGTCAAGAAGGCGGCTCACCACCACCTTCTCGAGGGCAATTGGGGATGGGCAATAAATGCTGGGCTTTGACCACGTCCCGCGGATGAATATTGAAAAAACTGCACAATGATGGCAATTCAGTGTAAGCGATGCACTTTGGGGCATTTCGAAGAGATGCGATGAAGCACTATATAAATGATTCATAGAATCATGCAGCAGAGGAGGAGGCCATTCGACCCATCGTGCCCGTGCCGGCCCTTTTGAAAGAGTGATCCAATTAGTCCCAATCCCTTCGCTCTTTCCCCACAGACCTGCTCATTTTCTATGCATGCCTCTTTTTCCTGCAAAAATATGCCTGTCAGGGAGGAATGTGTTTTTTTTTTAGCGTGGGAAAAATCACATCCTGGACTGAGTGATGTAAAACCAACTCTCGTCCAAGAAAAACTTCTCCACTTTCTGCTAATTATTTTCTGCAGGTGGAGTGAGGGCGAGAAAGAGAGTTTCCGCTAATCTCTCGGGCAGTGCTGGGTTAAATATAGCCCTGAAAGACAACTCCTGCTCATTTCTGCTGTCTTTTTTTAATATAAGGTGGCTCTTGTCCAGTACTGAATTCTTTGAGAGCGAGGAGCTGTTTTTCCCCTCTCTCCTTTTTTTTGTTTAAAAACCCCCACCAATGCTTGTCCTATTTGGTTTCATCAAGTCTTTTACTTCACATCCCACTTAACATTTTTTGTGTGCGTCTTTCTGGCTTTTCTTTCCCTCAGTAGTTTCCTCTCCTCTTCCGGTTTAGTTTTTCACGGTGACAAAAGCCGCTTTCTGTTTTTATTAAAGTCTGGTGTTTTTGAACCTGTTTTCTCACGTTGCATTCTGTGCATTTTTCTACACCGTGATTTGTTGCGATCTGGAATGGCATTCAGCACAGGAGGCCACTTAGCCCATCGAGCCTCTGCCCACTCTTTTTGAAAGATCTACCAATTAGTCCCTTGGCCCGCAATTTTCTCCCCTGCAAATATTTTTTTAAAAAAGACTTGCATTTCTATAGCGCCTTTCACGAACACCGGACGTCCCAAGGCGCTTTACAGCCAATGTAGTACTTTTGAAGTGTGGTCACTGCTGTAATGTAGGAAACGCGGCGGCCAATTTGCGCACAGCAAGCTCCCGCAAACAGCAAAGTGATAATGACCAGATAATCTGCTTTAGTGATGTTGGTTGAGGGATAAATATTGGACAGGACACAGGGGAGAGCTCCCCTGCTCTTCTTCAAAATAGTGCCATGGGATCTTTTGTGTCCACCTGAGAGAGCAGACGGGGTCTTGGTTTAATGTCTCATCTGAAAGATGACACCTCCGACAGTGTAGCGCTCCCTCAGCACTGCACTGGGAGCGTCAGTCTGGATTTTTGTGCTCGAGTCTCTGGAGTGGGACTTGAACCATAACCTTCTGACTCAGGCGAGAGTACTGCCCTCTGAGCCACAGCTGACAATGTATTTATCCAATTCCCTATTTAAAGTTACTATTTAATCTGCTTCTACCACCCTTTCAGGCAAGCGCGTTCCAGATCACAACTCGTTGTGTCAACAAAATTCTCCTCCTCTCCCTCTCTGGCTCTTTTGCCAATTACCTTAAATCTGTGTGCTCTGGTTACCAACCAGTGGAAACTATTTCTCCTTATTTACTTGATCAAAACCCTTGATATTGTGATTTTTAAAAAAAAATTGAGGTGAAGTGGAAGAAAATCTTTCCCATCTTGCCTTAAGTCTTGGAAGATTTCTGCCTTCCAAGTGAGATATTCTGCTGTGTGTTGAAGCTGTAATGGAAAGTGTGTAGGGTTGCTATGCTGGATGGATCAGGTCTGTGGGCCGCCTTCATTTCACCCTCCTCGTGATTTATTTCCCCTTTCCCCCACCCCCCAACTCTGATGCCGTCTGATAATCAATTTGTATTCTGATGCCTCCTGCTTCTGGATTTCAACCTTGAATAACTGCCAGTCACATGGGGGGCCAGGCGAGGATTATGTCTGTATACAGACAGAGTTAATGGACAACTTTCCAGGCAACTCCTTGCTTTTATTTAAAAAAAAATTCTACAAAATAATTAAGGAAATTCTTCTTTTCGTTCCCCCACCCAAAGAGGGTTCGATCCTCTTGTGTTCTAAAAATGCAAACATGTGCTTCTCTCTTGGTGGACCTCACTTCGACATGTAACCCTTCGCAACTTATCTTGTGGTGGCTAAGACCCACTTTATTTTTTAATGAGCCTTGTGAACAATCCTGAGATTTGCTGGCTACGTGTGTCGGGCTGCCAACTTTCCAGGATTGTCATGGAGCCTGCAGGAATTAAACATTAATCACCTGGACTCTGCTGCAAACCCAAGAGAAATATCATCGGGGCATTAAAATATATATACTTTTCATTGAGCACTTTTGTTAATTAGTTTCAAAAATATTGAGAGATGGTGGAGAGATGGAGAGATGGAGAGAGACGGAGAGACGGACTGCAAGAGGGGGAGACACAGACACCGAGAGAGCGAGAGGGAGAGACACCGGCACAGACAGAGAGAGACAGAGAGAGAGAGAGAGAGAGAGAGAGAGGGACAGAGATGGCTAATTGACTGGGTGGGGCGGACAGAGACTGGGGGTCATGTAACGAAACCTTCAGGAATGTGTCCAACCATAGGGGCTCCCAAACTGTGGTACATGCACCCCTCAGGGTACGCGTGACATCTCTGGGGGTGAGGGGGGTTACGCGGGAGAAATTGTTTAATGGTGGATTTTATTTATTTATTTTACTTGGTGCATTTTCAAAATAGGCTACTTAGGCACAGCTTTAAAACTCTCTTGGAATTTGTTATATAAAGTAGTTAATTTAGAATCATAGAATGGTTGCAGCACAGAAGGAGGCCATTCGGCCTGACGAACCCGTGCCGGCTCTCTGCAAGAGCACTTCAGCCAGTCCCGCTCCCCCTCCGTAGCCCTGCAAATTTTTTCTGGTATTATCCAATTCGCTTTTGAAAGTCACGATTTGAATCTGCCTCCTCCACCCTGTCGGGCAGTGCATTCCAGATCCTAACACTCACTGTGTAAATAAGGTTTCCCCTTATGTTGCCTTTGGTTCTTCTGCCAAACACCTTTAAATCTGTGTCCTTTGGTTCTCGATCCTCCTGTCAATGGGAACAGTTTCTCTCTATCTACTCTGTTTACACCCCTCATGATTTACTTCAAGGTGTACCAATGTGCAATGTTTGGGCATTAAAGGGGTTAAAATATTAAACCTGTGTGCTGCTAGGGGTACACGGGCAGCTGGTTAATCGGGAAGGGGGTACGCAATAAGTAAAGTTTGGGAACATGTGCGATATATGTCTGCCTGACGTTTGACTTGAGATCGGCATAGGATGTCAATGTAACTGGGTGTGCATTGCTGGGAGGCCAATCTTGTGCAAGTCTCCTGGGCCAACAGTGCGTAGGCAACTCTTTTGTTTTGTTTTTAACTTTTTAATTCAAAACAGAGAAGTGGCCCTGTTCCTCTGCCCTGCCCTTGACCTGGGCAGGTTCAGAACATTTTCCAGGCCTTGCTTTACACTGGATTACATAGAATCACATAGAATATACGGCACAGAAACAGGCCATTCAGCCCAACCAGTCCATGCCGGCGTTTATTCTCCACTTGAGCCTCCTCTTGTTTTTCCTCATCTAACTCTATCAGCATAACCCTCTATTCCCTTCTTCCACATATGCTTGTCTAGCCTCCCCTTAAATGCATCTATACTATTCACCTCAACCACTTCCTGTGGTAGCGAGTTCCGCATTCTCACCACTCTTCTTTGGGTAACGAATTTTCTACTGAATTCCCTATTGGATTTCTTGGTGACTATCTTATATTGATGGCCTCCAGTCAGGGGCGGATTAACTACAGTGCAGATGGGCCCGCAGCCCCAGGCCCACCAAATAAATAGGTCAGACCAGCTGTCACCGACATAACCAGCCCAAGACAGATCACACGACGAAGAAACACCGGGGTGGATGCGAACGTCCGTCCTTCGGATGAGGCGTTAAACTGAGGTCCCGTCTGCCCTCTTTGATGGACGTAAAAGATCCCATGGCACTGTTTCGAAGAAGAGCAGGGAAGTTAAACATTTTTTTATGGCAGAGCAGGCTCGAGGGGCTCTTATGTTCTAAAAGCAGAAAGGAAGATCAGGAAAAAGGACAGCAAGATGTAGCTACCTCAATAAAATTGACTGAGTTTTTCCAGTGCTTTCTAGTTTTTCTATAGTATAATACTATAGTATTAGGCAATCCCTCCTATTGAGGATGACTGGCTTCCATACCAAAAAGGGATGAGTTCACAGGTGTTTCAATGAAAGACCTGACATTCCAGATCCCGAACTACATACTGAAGGGTGGAAGATGCCTGTGCGTGGATGCTTCTAATGTGGGGTTGCACACCAGCCACCACACGGACTTGACAGAGCTGGGTCTTGGTCCAGTGGTCGAGTATTGCAATGTTACCAGAACCAGAATATATACTTGCTTGATACAGAATATATGCTTTCATTGTTGAATATACCGGCCTATTTTTTCTCACATTCAGAATCAGAATCATGTACGTAATGTAATGAACATGAACAAAGATAACTATTGGTCCATTTGCATCAGTTTTCCCCAGATCCTTAATCCAGCCCTGAGCCCAGTTTTGCTCTTCCCCACAAGTCAACCTAACCTCAGTGGTGGGAAAATTATTGGAAAAAAATCCTGAAAGACAGGATAAATCTGCATTTGGAAAGTCGAGGATTAATTGGGGACAGCCAGCACGGATTTGTTAAGGGACGATCGTGCTAGACTAACCCGATTGAATTTTTTGAGGAGGTAACCAAGAGGGTCGATGAGGGTAGTGCATACGATGTAGTATATATGGACTTTAGCAAGGCTTTTGATGGTAGACTGGTCATGAAGGTTAAAGCCCATGGGATACAGGGCAAAGTGGCAAGTTGGATCCAAAATTGGCTTGGAGGTAGGAAGCAAAGGGTAATGATTGATGGATGTTTTTGTGACTGGAAGGATGTTTCCAGTGGGGTTCTGCAGGGCTCAGTAGTGGGTCCCTTGCTTTTTGTGGTATATATCAACAATTTTAGATTTGAATATAGGGAGTAGGATTAAGAAGTTTGCAGATGGCTGTGTTTGATAATGAAGAGGAAAGTCATGGGCTGCAGGATGATATCAATCTACTGGTCAGGTGGGCAGAGCAATGGCAAATGGAATTTAATGCAGAGAAGTGTGAGGTGATGCACTTTGGGAGGGCTAATAAGGAAAGGGTATACACATTAAGTGGTAGGCCACTTAATAGTGTAGATGAACAAAGGGACCTTGGAGTGCTTGTCCACAGATCCCGGAAAGTAGCAGGCCAGGTGGATAAGGTGGTTAAGAAGGCATACGGAATGCTTGCCTTTATTGGTCGAGGCATAGAATATAAGAGCGGGGAGGTTATGCTTAAATTGTATAATACTTTGGTTAGGCCACAACTGGAGTACTGCGTGCAGTTCTGGTTGACGTATTTTATAGGAAGGACGTGATTGCACGAGAGAGGGTGCAGAGAAGATTTACTAGAATGCTGCCTGGAATGGAGAATCTTAGTTATGAGGACAGATTGGATAGGCTGGGTTTGTTCTCATTGGAACAGAGGATGTTGAGAGGAGACCTCATCGAGGTGTATAAAATATTGAGGGGCCTGGATATAGTGGATAGTAAGGGTCTATTTCCATTGGTGGATGAGGCATAGTTTTAAAGTGATTGGTGGAAGGTTTAGAGGGGTTTGAGGGGGGGTGGGGGGCGGGCTGCTTCTTTACTCAGAGTTGTGGGGATCTGGAACTCGCTGCCTGGAAGTGTGATGGATACAGAAACTCTCACCACTTAAGAGATGGTTGGATGGGCATTTAAAGAGCAGTAACCTGCAGGGTTACGGACCTAGAGCTGGTAATTGGGATTAGACTGGATGACCTTTTGTTGGACGGCGCAGATATAATGGTAAGTACTGCAGGGAATAGAATACGCCCAGGGTGATCTCCTGGACTAGTTTCGATCGCCTGGATAGGTCGGAGAGGAATTTTCCCAGATTTTTTCCTCCCTAAATTGGCCTGGGTTTTTATCTGGTTTTTGCGCCTCCCAGGAGATCACATGGCTCCGGTTGGGGTGGAGTGTAGAATGTTTCAGTATAAGAGGTGTCGCAGTTGTTTGAGGCGGACTGATAGGGCTGGGTGCTCTTTGCCTTTCTGTCATTGTTCATAGGTTTATGTAACCTTTAGAGTTGCTGATCAAGGGCCGTGTGGCACTTTGTCGGCCGGCGCGGACACGATGGGCCGAAATGGCCTCCTCCTGCGCTGTAAATTTCTAAGTGGAAACACTCTCTCTGTCTCCCACTCGATCAAAGTCTTTCAGAATTTTGAAGACCTGTATTAGGTCAGCCCTCAGCTGCCTTCCTCGGGCAGTGGGCTCTGTGTGAAGAGCTGAGCATTGTAACCGTAACTGTACCCAACCCCATTGCTCCCGATGCCGACAAAAGGCAACGTGGTGGAAGCTTACACCAATTCGCTGGAGAAATACCACCAACGATGCCTCCGCAAGATCCTACAAATCCCCTGGGAGGACAGACGCACCAATGTTGGTGTCCTCGACCAGGCCAACAATCCCCAGCATTGAAGCACTGACCACACTTGATCAGCTCTGCTGGGCGGGCCACATTGTCCGCATGCCAGACATGAGACTCCCAAAGCAAGCGCTCCACTCGGAACTCCTTCACGGCAAACGAGCCAAAGGTGGGCAGAGGAAACGTTACAAGAACATCTTCAAAGCTTCCCTGATAAAGTGCAACATCCCCACCGACACCTGGGAGTCCCCTGGCCAAAGACCGCCCTAAGTGGAGGAAATGCATCCGGGAGGGCGCTGAGCTCCTCGAGTCTCGTCACCGAGAGCATGCAGAAAACAAGCGCAGGCAGCGGAAGGAGCGTGCGGCAAACCAGACTCCCCACCCACCCTTTCCTCCAACAACTGTCTGTCCCACCTGTGACCGGGATTGTGGCTTTCGTATTGGACTGCTCAGTCACCAAAGAACTCACTTCAGGAGTGGAAGCAAGTCTTCCTCGATTCTGAGGGACTGCCTATGATGATGATATGATGATTGCCTGTATGTGAAGGAGCCCAAACCTCAGCAGGAATGAGACAGAAGTTTATTTTTAAAAACCCCGGTATCCCCTGGATGGGATGGGATGGGAGTGGGGGCGGAAGCGGAGAAATAATTCTATCTCTCATCCCTGTAGAACAGCGATCAGATATGCGTGGAGGGAGGGTGATTGCAGTTTTACATTCTACATATGCACATTTTAAAGTCAATTAGCTTAGCTTTTTCAGTGTTCTCCATTTTTGAAAATGCTAATTATTTCAGTTGCGGTTGAGTTACAAGGTCTGGGTTTTTTTTTTGTTGTAAACGGCACATTGAAATTCTTTTAAAATGAGCATTCTTTCCCCTGGGTATGGAACAATTTAATTAGTACTGCATGATATTTACCCGTTTACCAGGCTCTGAAATTCATTCATTCCGTGGAGGTCTTTCTGGCCCCAGTTCTTCGCAGCTTTTATATTGTGTTCCGTGCCGTGGCCTCTGATACTGGGGCTGAACTTAGCAATTCTAAAAGGAAGGAAATAACTTGATTTATATGGCACCTTGTAGGATGTCCAAAAGAGCTTTTACAGCCAATGGCGTACTTTTCTGCCCTCTTGAATATTCCTCATTATAACTGCTCAACCATCGGTGGTCGTGCCTTCAGCTGCTTGGGGCCCCAAGCTCTGGAATTCCCTCCCTAAACCTCTCCGCCTCTCTCCTCTCTCCTTCCTTTAAGCCGCTCCTTAAAACCTACCTCTTGAAGCAGGCTTTTGGTCATCTGCCTTAATTTCTTCTTTTGTGGCTCGGTGTCAAATCTATCTGTTTTGTCTGTAACACTGCTGTGAAGCGCCTTGGGATGTTTTACTACGTTAAAGGCGCTATATAAATACAAGTTGTTCTGATGTGTAGTCGCTATTGTACTGTAGGAAACGGGACAGCCAATTTATGCACAGCAATCTCCCACAGACAGCGATGTGACAATGACCAGTTTATCTGTTTTTGTTATGCTGATTGAGGGATAAATACTGACCCCAGGACACTGTGAATAACTCCCCTGCGCTTCGAAATAGTGCCATGGGATCCTTTTACGCCCACCTACTAGAGCAGACAGGGCCTCGGTTTAATCTCATCCGAAAGGCAGCATCTCCGACAGTGCAGGGCTCCCTCAGCACTGCACTGGAGTGTCAGCCTGGATTTTTTGTAGCCACGTCTTTGGAGAAGGACTTAAATGCACAGCGCTCTGACTCGGGCAGGAGTGCTGCCCACTAAGCCATGGTGGTCACCGTGGTGGATTTAGTGAGAGATGAGCGATTATTTACCGGCTGTGCTTTGCTGCAAACTGAACGCAAATTGAATTTCCAACTTCTTCTGCTGGCATCACAGTTGGTAATTCATCAGCTTTGATGTGTCAACATGGAGCGCACCAACTGTAGGCATCTGCTGTGAAACTCTTCAGTATTCATTATGTTGTTCCACACTCGGCCGAGCTCGATCTCGCCTTCGCCCACCATCCAAAACGTGACCTTTTTAACTCCCCTAGACGTTGCCTAGCGATTTTGAGTGGGAACCCGAGCTGTGTTTCGATTCTTAGTACCCTCTCCCACCCGCCTGGTCATATTGCAGGTGCGGAGTCCGAATATCTCCTCCTTCAGCTCGGTATGTGATGGTCTGATTAGGCTCCTGAGAAACACCTTGGAGTGGTTTACTAAATTAAAGGCGCTATATAATTGCAAGTTGGGGTATTTCAGCAAAGAAATTCTGCACCCAATCTTCTCCCCTTGTTGCTTCTTCCCTGAAGGTGGCAATTTGAGATATATCATTCCACCATTGCTGGTTGATCACATTCCAGTGGTCATTCCACATCTGGCTCTCTTTTCTCTTGAAAAAAGAAGGCTGAGGGGTGACTTAACAGTGGTCTTTAAAATTATGAAAAGTTTTGATAGAGTAGACAGAGAAAGAGAGAGAGAGAGAGAGAGAGAGAGAGTAAGTATTTCCACTTGAGGGGAGGAGCAAAACTAGAGGCCATCAATATAAGATAGTCCCCAAGAAATCCAATAGGGAATTCAGAAGGAACTTCTTTACACAGAGAGTGGTGAGAATGTGGAACTTGCTACCACAGGGAGTGATTAAAGTGAATAGTATCAATGCATTTAAGGGGAGGCTAGATAAGCATATGAGGGAGAAGGAACTAGAGGGTTATGCTGATAGATTTAGATGAGGAAAGACGGGAGAAGGCTCCAGTGGAGCATAAACGCCAGCATGGACCGGTTGGACTGAATGGCCTGTTTCTGTGCCGTATATCTTAGGTAATCATGTAATATTGACGGTGAATGTTGGCGATCTGCTTAATTCTGTATGGTATGACCCTGCTGCCATCGTCGCTTGACTTGCATTCCTTTACACTTGCAGCAGCGATCATCAGGTTGGTCATCAGAAGTCGAAGCCCTGGTGGTTCTTCTGGTCCCCCTTCCCTTCCCTTCCCCACAGTCTCCCAGCTTTCCCAGTCCACGAGACACTGAGGGCCAAGAGTATCTCCTGAAACCCTACTTTATAATCAGAATGATGCAGCAGCTGCTGTAAGCAAGTTGAACACGTTTTTACTGAGCCGGAGGGGAAGAATAGAGTAAATCTCGGGCACAATTTCTTGCTGTCAAGCTGCTGAGAGCAGTAGGGAATATGTTGTTCGAGTTGAGCGAATATTTGCAATCTACAGCCGTTGGGACATGTATAGCTGTGTGGCACTTGAAGCAAAAGCAACTCGGCCCTGTTTGTGTTTATATCTTTCACTTGCATGTTTGCTCTGTTTGAATTTTATGGGTTTCGAGGTTTGGAAAGGCCTGTGTTTAGAATTGTTCCCCTTATTGGCAATTCGATCCCAAATCAGAACTTCAGGATCTGTTGGGAGCTTCGCTCCACATTGTCTCTGGAGAGGTGCCTGTGCCACAGATTCCTGACATCCAGCTGTCGCACATCTGGCGGTAACCCCAAGGTGAACTGGCCCGATTTGCTGAGATTGGCCAATGGATAGACCCATTTACAACACACAGGCAGATAGATGTTGGCACCTTTTGAGGTACAGGTGCGACATCCAAAATCTGAAGTTCCAGAATCCGGATACCGGGCCAATCCATGGCGGGGTCAATCCGGAAACCGGAAAATGTTCTGAAATCCGGACTCCCCTGCCTCGGCCTGACTTCCCCCGGCCACGGCCCGATCGACAACCCCGATCTCTGACCAACCGACCTCCTCCCCCCCCACCCTCATCTACCTTCCTCGGTCCAGGCAAAGACATTCCGGAAATATCGAACAGCCTCAGTCCTGAGGTTTCCGGATTTCAGACATCACACCTGGATATGTAAGGAAATAGGAACACGGATTTAATCTTCAGAAGTGATCCCCGAGGCGTCATGTGCGCAATTGGCTGTCGAAGACACACACAAATGGTCGAACACCTGGTCCTGGAGCACGGTTGTCCAATACATTAGCCACTAGCCACATGTGTTCGCCGTGGGTTCAAGTCCCACTCCAGCAGCTTGAGCTCAAACTCTAGGTTAGCACTTCCGGTGCAGTGCTGAGAGAGATGCTGCACTGTCTGAGGTGATGTCTTTTGGATGCGACGTTAAACCTGAAGTCCCGTCTGTTCTGTCGTGGATGTAAAAAAAAAAAAAGCCCATTATCTTGCAGAGCAGGGCGTTTTTTTTTTTCCCCGGCGTCCTGGCCAATATTCCGGCGCCCTGCAAGCAACATCCCTAAAACAGATTATCTGCTGTTTGTGGGACCGCGCTGTGTTCAAATAGGCTGCCGCGTTTCCTACAGCACAACAGTGGCTACACGTGGCTGTAAAGCATTTTGGGACGTCCTGACATCGTGAAAGACGGACGCTATATAAATGCAAGTCTTCAACTGTGTTGGCAACGAACATGGGTCCAAACAACAACCAAAGTCATTTGATTTCTTGTATCGGGATTTGTTCTCTTGTAGTCTGTGGCCGATTTTATTTTTTGAAACGAGGTTAATTTTTCTTGAGTTCCATGATCGTTAATCCTGTAATGCTGTGCCCATAAATGTAATCACTTTAGTCTTTTGTCAGTTTTCTGTGAATGGGCTTGGCTGTTGGTGCAACAGATTGACTGACTGTCGAGGTCAGGATCCCAGTGGATGAGAATCCAAGGCACAAGAATGTTTTAGTATCTGGCCCTGGTTCAGCTCTCTCGCTCATAGCTCCTACATCATAAGCCTGGAATAGTGTGGGAAAATGCCGCACCACCTGTGACTTGGACGGGGCCCAGTATTGGAATAATAAAGGCGTCTTAAGGATTTTGCCCGAGGCGTCTGCTGCTGCTATTTATAGCCGGTCTGGGAGAAGCCCGAAGTGCTTTTATTAATTTGCCAAGGGGGTCCTGGGGGGATTGGTGCTGAAATGGAGACCCTCGGCCCTTGTGCTGTATTGTTTCTGTAAGCACAGGCTGTAATGTATGCATCTGTAAGTATGCTCACAGGCACTTTAAACACAACACTCACGATGGCCGAGTGGTCTAACGTGCTGCATTCAGCTTCCAATCTCCTCTGGAGGCTTTAATACCAACTGAAATAGCTCAGTTGGGAGAGCATTAGACTGACGATCTAAAGGTTCCTGGTTCAATCCCGGGTTTCGGCAGTGGAGGTGGCCCTTCTTGAACAGGGGGCACTTGATTTAATGTTTTTTGTTCACAACAAAATAGTTGTAGAGCTGTTGAGCACTTGAATGAAAGTTTCTGGAGTGTGACACCCGACAACCCCCGCCCCCTTAATCAGGAGTCACTTGATTATTGTTTCTACAAAAATAGTTGTAGAGCTGTTGAGTTGTTAATGGTTTAGTCAGTCACGTGATTAAAAAAAGAAAGACTTAGATTTATATTGCGCTTTTCATGACCACCAGACGTCACACAGTGCTTTACAGCCAATTAAGTACTTTAGGAGTGTAATCACAGTTGCAATGTGGGAAACGTGGCAGCCAATTTGTGCACAGCAGGCTCCCGCAAACAGCAATGTGATAATGACCAGATAATTTGTTTTTTTGTGATGTTGATTGAGGAATAAATATTGGCCAAGACACCGGGGATCACTCCCCTGCTCTACTTCGAAATAGTGCCATGGGATCTTTAACATCCACCTGGGAGAGCAGACGGGGCCTCAGTTTAATGTCTCATCTGAAAGACGGCACCGCTGACAGTGCAGCGCTCCCTCAGCACTGCACTGAGTGTGTCAGCCTAGATTTTTTTGTTGTTGTGCCCAAGTCCTTGAAGTGGGATTTGAACCCACGACCTTCTGACTCTGAGGTGAGAGTGCTACCCACTGAGCCACAGCTGACACCGGCACAGATGTTCACAAGACTCAATAAAACCCCAGCCAGTTGGGTCTAGTTCATCCATGATGAGGTATGTAGTTGTGAGCCTCATGGATGAACTGGTAATGTGTCGTGTGATTGTTAAACCTTTGTTAATAAATCAACTAGTTCTTGATCGCAATGTGTTGCTATGAATTCTTAAACCAAAAACCCATGAAATAGTGTCAGCTGTGGCTCAGTGGGTAGCACCTTGCCATAGAATCAGAAGGTTGTGGGTTCAAGTCCCACTCCATGAACTTGAGCACGTAAATCTAGGCTGACACTCCAGTGCAGTGCTGATGGAGTGCTGCACTGTCGGAGGTGCTGTCTTTTGGATGAGACGTTAAACCGAAGCCCCGTCTGCTCTCTCAGGTGGACGTAAAAGATCCCATGGCCACAATTTCGAAGAAGAGCAGGAGAGTTATCCCCAGTGTCCTGGGGTCAATATTTATCCCTCACTCAACATAACAAAAACAGATTATCTGGTCATTATCACATTGCTGTGTGTGGGAGCTTGCTGTGCGCAAATTGGCTGCTGCGTTTCCCACATTACAACAGTGACCACACTCCAAAAGTACTTCATTGGCTGTAAAACACTTTGGGACATCCGGTGGTCATGAAAGGCGCTATATAAATCCAAGTCTTTCTTTCTTTTTAAATACATTACACAGGTGGTCCTGTGGCAAGCAACGGAGCCCCCCCGCCCCCCCCCCCTCTACCCCCATTGCTAAGAGTGAGGGATTCCTGCTCTATTGATGTTGGATCCTTTGTTTAATATATCTCCTCCTGTTGCTGACCGCGGGAGATCTCTGCACTCATAGAATCTTGGAATGTTGCGGCATTGAAACAGCCCATTTGGCTCATCAGGTCTGTGCCGGTGTTTTTGCTCCACATCTCGTCTAAGCCAGCACTCCTGCTCGCTCCCCATACCCTTCCGTATTGCTCTTCAACAGGCAACCATCTAAGTGCCCTTTAAAAGATGTTCTGGTTTCTGCGGCACTATTTTGGGGGCTGAGAATTCCACATTCTAACCACCCTTTTGTGTAAAGAAATCCTTTTCTAACCTCCCCTTCCTGAAGATTATTTTATTCTAATCATAGAACAGTCATCATCATAGGCGGTCCCTCGAATGAGGATGACTTGCTTCCACATGGGTTCACAGATGTTTCAGTGAAGGACCCGATGTTCCAGTCCTGAACTCCAATTGAGGGGGTGGAAGATGCCTGTGCGTAGATTTTTTTAACGTGTGGTGACCGTTGCACACCAGCCATCACACGGGCTTGACAGAGCGAGGCCTTTATAAAGGTTAACCAGGACGACTGGAGACCTGCTCTGCTGCACGAGCCGAGTGCGCACACACATCGCAGTGTGGGCTGGTCCCTGCACTCTCATTCGCCGCACCTCCGCCACGATCTCTCGCCACTCCTCCGTCACAAACATTCGCCGCACCTCCGCCACGATCTCTCGCCACTCCTCCGCCACAAACATTCGCCGCACCTCCGCCACGATCTCTCACCGTTCCTCTGCCACGAACACAACACAAGTAATGCAGTGGCTGTAAAACGCTTTGGGACTTCGTGAGGGCACAGAAGTCGCTATATAAACACAAGTCTTTCCATTTCAAATCACTGTACTTTGTTTTAAAATCAATAGTTCTTTGACAATCAATTGTGGTATTTTTTAAACTGCCTCCTGTTTGATTCCCCAATCCGACAGCTTCGTGGGGCAGAAGCTGCCTATGGCTGGGCGGCACGTGCACCCTTAAAGGACGGGTGGGGGGTGGGCGCACTGCTGCGGCCGCCAACAGGCAATCCAGCACCCCCTCTTGAATGCCGGGCCACTGGTCTGGCTGACCCCCCCCGCCCCCTGCTGGCCCAGTGGGCCTCGCAGTGAACGGGTGAGACATTGCGACGTGTTGGCGTGACCACCCTTTTGTGTAAAGAAATCCTTTTCTAACCTCCCCTTCCTGAAGATTATTTTATTCTAATCATAGAACCATAGAACAGTCATCATCATAGGCGGTCCCTCGAATGAGGATGACTTGCTTCCACATGGGTTTACAGATGTTTCAGTGAAGGACCCGATGTTCCAGTCCTGCAGGCGTGACGCGGCACATCTGCGTCGCGCTTATATCATCGCCGCCATGCTGACGCGGTTAGTGCAGCGGTGATGCGCACCGCCCCAATACCATCTCCAGCTGCACCCGAAAGCACTGGGAGGCGGTTTCTTGAACTAACGGCCACATTTCCCGCCTCATCCCTCCCACTCCCGCCGGACGCTAAATTTTCCGGCTAATTCGAAGTGCCCTCCCCAATTTCTCGCTGAGGGCAGTTTTGGCCCCCCGGTGTTTTGTATTAATTCAGGCAAACTTTCTCCCCACCCTTGACCTCTTGTCTCCCTTCCATTTTTACCAGCAAGAATGCAGCAGCAATCTCTGGCCTTTGATCGCGCGGAGGCCGGGAGTTGTTGCGGTGACTGCCTGCTCCTGATTGGTGGAGCAGCGCTAGCTGCCTATTTAAGGAAGTGACTCGACTCTGCTGTGAACGTAGATCGAGCGAGCCATCAGTGACTGTGAGGGGGCCGCTGGCTGGAGCAGCCACGGTGGTGGTGCAGCAAGTGATCTGGAGCAGTGTGAGCTCGAAAGATGATTCCACGTCTTAATAGAAGCACATCTTTACTGAGGAGGTAACGGCAGAGTGAGGCTCAAATAAATTTGCACTGTCGGAGGTGCCATCTTTCGGATGAGATGTTGAACCGAAGCCCTGGCTGCGCTCTCAGGTGGACCTAAAAGATCCCAAGGCACTATTAAGAACATAAGAAATAGGAGCAGGAGTCGACCATTTGGCCCCTGAGCCTGCTCCGCCATTCAATAAGATCCTGGCTGATCTGATCTGATGGACTCAGCTCCATTTCTTTGCCTGCTCCCCATAACCTTTTACTCCCTTATCGCTCAGAATCCTGTCTGTCTCCGCCTTAAATATATTCAATGATCCAGCCTCCTCCTCGGCTCTCTGGGACAGAGAATTCCATAGATTTACAACACTCAGAAGAAATTTCTCCTCATCTCAGTTTTAAATGGGGAGGCCCCTTATTCTGAGACTGTCCCCTAGTTTTAGTTTCCCCTATGAGTGGAAATATCCTCTCTGCATCCACCTTGTCGAGCCCCCTCATTATCTTATAAGTTTCAATAAGATCACCTCTCATAAGAGCAGGGGAATTATTCTCGGTGTTCCAGCCAATATTTATCCCTCAACCAACATCACGAAAACAGATTATCTGGTCATTATCACATTGCTGTTTGTGGGACCTTGCTGTGCGCAAATCAGCTTGTCGAGTTTCCTACATTACAACAGTGACTACACTTCAGAAGTACTTTATTGGCTGTAAAGTGCTTTGGGACATCCTGAAGCCATGAAAAGCGTTATATAAATGCAAGTCTTATTCCAATAGTGCCGTGGGATCTTTTACGTCCACCTGAGAGGGCAGGTGGGGCCTCTGTTTAACGTCTCGCCTGAAAGATGGCACCTCTGATAGTGCAGCATTCCCTCAGCACTGCACTGGAGCTTCATCCTGGATTATGTGCTCAAGGTCAGAATTGAACCCTTGACCTTGTGACTCGGGGGCGGGGGTGCGTGGGTGTTGCCCAGTGAGCCATGGCTGCCAGTAAGGGAGGGAAGTTCCCTCACTCGCTTTCACCAAGTACTACCCATTCAACCATGACTCTGTTTCGTTCTGGTGACCTGGGTCAGATTGAAGAGGCCTCGTGTGTAAACTCTATCCTGGCACTTTGTTGTTCTGCACAGTGGTGCACTGCCGACTGGACTGTTTCCAATAAATTGCAAACCGTGCGCGGCCTTACTTGACGGCTCATTCCACACGAGGGCAATCCGCACTGGGGACCGCGTTTCTGCCGAAGAGCAGTTGTAATGTACTTCATGGGTTCTTTGCTTATTAATTCATAGCATCACATTGCTAATAAACCAACTAGTTATTAATAGCAAAGGTTTAACAATCACACTGCACATTACCGTTTCATCCACTAGGCTCACAACTGCATACCTCATCGTGGATGACCTAGACCCAATTGGCTGGGATTTTATTGAGTCTTGTGAATATCATGTGACTGGCTAAGCCACTCACAGTGTACCAGCTCTGCAACTATTTTAAGTTGAAACCATAATTCAAGTGCACCCTTATTGGGCCCAAGTTTCCACATGATTTGCGCCTGATTTTTAGGAGCAACTGGTGGAGAACGGACTATCTTAGAAATCGCAATTCTCCACATTTTTTTTTTCTGCAGTTCTCGTCAGGTAGAACAGTTCTACTTTGGAACAGAATTTTTTCTTTAAAAGGGGGTGTGTCCGGCCACTGACGCCTGATTTCAAAGTTTTCAAAGTTTCCACAGTGAAAACGTACTTCAAACTAAAGTAGAATGGAGCCAGTGAAGATTTTTGTAGAACTGAAAAAACCTGTTCTACACATTAAAAAATCAGGCGCAGGTTACAAATTAGGCGTCCAGAACGAGGTGGGGGGGGGGGAAGGGAACTCATTAAATTATACAATAAATCCTTATTTATACTTCTACAAATATTATACAAATAAATCCAACCTGAATAAACATTTATAAGCCAAGAAAAGATTAAATAAACCATCTTCCTACCTGTGTGAAAGTGCTTCAGGCAGGGAGAATTCTGCAGCCGTTCGTGCTGAGCTGGAGGGGGAAGAGAGGGGGTCGGCCCCAGTCCGGGAGCGGGAGTCGGGTCCGGGGGGGGGGGGGGGGGCGGGCCGGAGGTCGGGTCAGTCGAGGTTGGGGGGGGCGGGGCGGGGGAGCGGGTGTCGGGTCTGGTCCGGAGGCAGGGGGGGGAAGCGGGTGTCGGGTCGGGGCGGGGGGTGGGGGGGGAGCGGGTGTCGGGTCGGGGCGGGGGGGGGGGGGAGCGGGAGCTGGCCGTGGGAGGAGCCTTATTCACGCAGCCCCAGTGAGGCCATTCAGCCAGGGCTAGGGGCTGCGTGCTTCGGGCCCCTCCCACACAGTTCGGCGCCTGGAGCTACTGCACTTGCGTGCCCACTGTAGCGCGCATGTGCAGAGGTCCCGGCACTGTTTTCAGCGCAGGGACCTGGCTCCGCCCCCCTACAGCTCATGCTGCGCCGCGCCGAGGGCCAGAGGACCTGCAAGTAGGTGGAGAATACCGAGGATTTTTTTAGGCGCGAAAAACGGGCGCCCAGCTTGGAGGGGCGCCCGTTTTTTTTCTTGTGGAAACTTGGGCCCATTAAAGGGGAGCACTAAAACCGACAAACAAATTAAACTTTAGACAGTAAACTTAATTAAAATTAAAATTTAGTTGCCGGGGATGATGATGCGCTCCATTCCCTCCGGTGCCCACCTCTCGCGGAAGGCCGCGAGCGTACCAACCTGTGAGCATACACACAGGTGCAAACATTACAGAGGGAAGCTGTGTGCCTTTTGACTTTGTTGTGTTCTCCTTGCTCACCAGACTTTTCCAATGGCTTGTAGCTGCTGGGAAGATCGAGCGATGATAATCTGCACATTTAATTATGGTGTAAAACACTGGACGAGAGGGTTTTGTACTGGGGAGGGAATGCTGAGCTTTTTACCTTATTTGGCATTTAAAGTCAAAGTGAGTTGTTTCCACAATTATTCTATTTTGTTTCTGCTTTCAAAACAGGAAGTGGCACGGTCAATTTCCACGCCGGCATGAAGATTTCACTTCCTTTGCTTATTTATATCTCAAATTGACGTTAATCTGAAACCGTTTTACAAGAAGCTCTGTTTGCAAGCACAGTTAACAGCCCCATCCCAACCCAATGAGCACATTGATTTAGAATGCAGTTTGCACATTGGCTAGATTTTAAAAAAAATTTACATTTTTAAGTTTTAGACTGCGTGCAGAGTTCTGGTCGCCATATTATAAAAAGAGCTGGAGCGCTGGGCCCTGGAACATGCGGGTGAAGGTGCGGCGAATGAGGGTACGGGGCCCAGTAGAGCCGAGGGCCCAGGGGCAGCACTGGCAGCCCACACTGCGATATGTTGCGCACTAGGTCCGTGTAGCAGAGCTCGTCTCCAGTCGTCCTGGTTCAACCCTTGCCACTGGATAAAGGCCGCGCTCTGTCGAGCCCGTGTGCTGGCTGATGTGCAACGGTCACCACAAGTTAAAAAAATCCACACACAGGCATCTTCCACCCCCTCAATTGCCGTTCAGGACTGGAACATCGGGTCCTTCATTGAAACATCTGTGCACTCTTGTGGAAGCAAGTCATCCTCGTTCGAGAGACCGCCTATGATTATAAACAGGATATAGAGGCACTGGAGAGGGTGCAGAGGTTTACAAGGATGATATCAGAAATGCGAGGGTATACACATCAGGAAAGGATGGACAGGCTGGGTCTCTTTTCTCTTGAAAAGAGAAGGCTGAGGGGTGACCTAATAGAAGTCTTTAAAATTATGAAAGATTTTGATAGAGTGGATACAGAGAGAATGTTTCCACTTGTGGGGAAGAGCATAACTAGAGGCCATCACTATAAGATCGTCACCAAGAAATCCAATAGGGAATTCAGGAGAAACCACTTTACCCAGAGAGTGGTGAGAATGTGGGACTCGCTACCACAGGGAGTGGTTGAGGCGAATAGTAGATGCATTTAAGGGGAGGATAGATAAGCAGATGAGGGAGAAGGGAATAGAGGGTTATGCTGATAGATTTAGATGAGGAAAGACTGGAGGAGGCTCGAGTGGAGCATAAACGCCGGCATGGACTGATTGGGCTGAATGGTCTGTTTCTGTGCTGTATATCCTATATGTACCCCTATGTAATCCTATAACTAAAATGCACTATCCTTTTCCCTCTGTCCCACATCTTGAATCCAAATCCAATTCAGTGTATTTTCCCGAAGTTTGCTGTCTGTTCATTCAGCAGTGCCAACTCTCTCAAACAAATCGCAAGACACGCAAGTTTTTAATGAAAATTTACCCCAACTCGCGAAGGGTGGTGATAAGGGGTAGGATTTTTAAAGTTATTTGTAAAGCAGTTTCAGGTGCAGTGATGTTGTTTTTGTAATTTCGATATTTCACAAAACCACTAACTAGGTTTATAAACCAAAAAGTACCAACTCCTGATTTCTTTAGTTTGTCTCGTGTTTCATGAGACAGTGGGGTTGGCATTAGTTGGCCGTGCATTAAATGTGCTCACACACCTGAAGAGACCCCGCAAGTTCCAGGTTTAGGCATGCAAAGCGCATGCACTGAAATCCAGCACTTGCGAGCTGTCAAAATGTCCTTTGACCGTTCCAATTCATCCCCGAGAGAAGGCACTTCGCGGGCAGAGATTTGGGCCATTTACCCAACTCCTGCCCAACAAATGTCGTTCAAACTCTCACACCTTGTAAAAGAATGCGTACGGCCTGCTTTTACTAGCGTAAGAGTTTTAAAACATAGAAAAATAACATTTTATCAACAATTTTTATATTAAAATCCCTGTCTGTTAAGGCGAGTTTATTTTTAAACATGTTTCTAAAAAGAATCAAAAAAAGAACTTCCAGTCTAAAACATTTAATTACATTTAATTTCAATTAATTTTAAATATGTGAAGTGTTTTTCTTATTTATGTAAAATATGTGCTTTTTTGGGGGTATCCCCATTCACAGAAACTGAACTCACCATTATTGTGAAAGGGGAAGTGCCATTTTTATTGGTTGGTCCAGCCCATGTGATCCCAGGCTGCACACTCTGCTGGAATACGTAGGCCCCTGCGCTGGGCTGCGCTTCGAAACCTCCGGGACCACTAGGTACATCTGTAAATATTTTTGTGGTCGGAAGCCTCTGGCCCTGAAATTGCGGTCGATGTGTTGAGCAACTGACTCAGCCAAAGTGTTTTACCCCAGTCTAAGTGCACCCCTCCCCCAGCCGAACTACCTTTCCCCAGCACGTGCATCTCCCCCCCCACCCCTCCCCATGGGGCAGGCATTGTGTACGGATTGTTAATTGGTTTATTGGGTATAAAGTGAATAGTGACAGTCTCAGTCTCTCTCTCTCTCTCTCTCTCTCTCTCTCTCTCTCTCTCTCTCTCTCTCTCTGCCCTCCCCCAGCTTCTCACTCCCTCTCCCTCCCTCTTGGCCCCCTGCTGCTTCTCTGCTCGTCGGCGCCCACGGGCCCTCTCGGCCCCAGACTGGCTGGAGTGAGGGAGGGGAGAGGGCCGGAGTCCGAGCCTCAGGACCTGCTTCTCGGCACCACGTGGAGGGAATGATTCGGGCCGGCGGTGGTGGTGGGGGGGGGGGCTTGTTGCACGTCTGTCAAAAAAAAAAAGTGCAGTGCAAATAGTGAAACTGATTTTTCACCATGTCTTTTCACCGACTGACCCTTGGTGAATGTGGTAGGTTTACAGTGGGGATGTCACCAGTTAGTGGAACCTGTGTCCTGGCCTCCTGGAACAGCAACGACCGGTGCAGAGTGAAAGGTGATGTACTGGCTATTGCTGGTGTGCAAGTGGGTCTGAGCCTAGGACTTGACCTGGAAAGCACAAATTTAAAAACGAGGTAATCTTTATCTGCAGAAGCAATATTTCGGTGGGCGATTGGTCAATTGAGGGAAGGGGCTCCCTCGGGAGATGGTGGAAGCTGCTGGTATTCAAACGCAAATTAGATAGATTTCTTTCAGAAAATAACTTTTAGGATACAGTAGATGAATAATTTGAGACTCTTTTACACTCGTTCACGGGATGTGGGCGTCGCTGGCAAGGCTGGCATTTATTACCCTCTAGAAGTTGGTGGTGAGCTGTTTTCTTGAATATAACTGAGTGTCTCATTGGGCCATTTCAGCGGGCAGTTCAGAGTCTACCACATTGCTGTGGGTCTGGAGTCACATATAGGCCCAGACCGGGTAAGGACAGCAGATTTCCTTCTCTAAAGGACATCAGTGAACTAGATGGGTTTTTACGACAATCCGGTAGCTTCATAGTCACCATTACTGACATTAGCTTTTATATTCCAGATTTTATTTAATCAGTTGCCGTGGTGGGATTTGAACACGTGTCTCCGAATCATTAGTCCATGCCTCGGGATTACTCGTCCAATAACATAACCACTATGTCACCCTACCCACATGCTGTGGTAAATGTAGCAAACACTGAGGAGGAATTTCTTCTCTGAGGATTGTAAATCTGTGGAATTCGCTGCCTCAAAGAGCTGTGAAAGCTGGGGCATTGAATAAATTTAAAACAGAGATGGACAGTTTCTTTACCGATAAGGAGTTATGGGGAGCAGGCAGGGAAGTGGACCTGAGTCCATGATCAGATCAGCCATGATTGTATTAAATGGCAGAGCAGGCTCGAGGGGCCGTATGGCCTACTCCTGCTCATATTTCTTATGTTCTTTACAGGAGCTGCCTCCCCTGCATTTTGCAGCCTCCCAGGCCGAGTTGGTGCTCAAGATGTAACCCTAACATTGTGGGCACTCACCAGGCCTATTTCAATGAGGGAGCCTGTCTTGACCAGGGGTGATCTGATCAAAGTTTTCAAGATATTAAGGGGAACAGATAGGGTAGATAGAATCTATTTCCATTGCTTGGAGTATCTAGGACTAGGGGGCACACTCTCAAAATTAGAGCCAGCTCTTTCAGGAGCGAAATTAAGAAACACTTCGACGGTCGAAGTTTGGAGCTCTTTTCCGCAAACGGCAATTGATGCTAGATTAATCATTTTAAATCTGTGATTGCTAGCTTTCTGTTAACCGAAGGTATTAAGGGATATGGGCCAGAGGTGGGTATTTGGAGTTGGGTGCAAATCAGCCGTGATCCGACTGAATGGCGGAGCAGGCTCGAGGGGCTGAATGGCCTCCTCCTGTTTCTATGACCATGGAGGTCCAGAGATTCCCGGCAGGCTGATCCTGGCACTTCCATCGGGATCACAATCGCACCATCCTTGGCTCCGTTCCGATAGTTTTGACAAAGCACGAATGTCAAACCACTGCCAATGTCGGCACTATTTGCATGTGTGTCGTTATCTTGGGTGGGTGGTTCCGGGAGTGCCATCAAACGGTTTATCATTGTACGCTCCTTCGCTGCTCACGCACATTCAAATCCCGAGTGGAACAATTCCATTATGAAAGACTCTGGGTGACTCCTATTGTACAAGTTCGAGTGGTTACAATGTGGAACTTGCTACTACATGGAGTAGTTGAGACAAATGGAAAGAAAGACTTGCATTGATATAGTGCCTTTCACGACCACCGGATGTCTGTGTTTTACAGCCAATGAAGTACTATTTGAAGTGCAGTCGCTGTTGTAATGTGGAAAACGCGGCAGCCAATTTGCGCACTACAAGCTCCCACACACAGCAATGTGTTAATGACCAGATAATCTGTTTTTGCTATGTTGGTTGAGGGATAACTATTGGCCCCAGGACACTGGGGATAACTCCCCTGCTCTTCTTTGAAATAGTGTGTGGGACCTTTTACGTCCACCCGAGGGGGCAGACGGGGGTCTCGCTTTAATGTGTCATCTGCACAATGGCACCTCCGACAGTGTAGCACTCCCTCAGCATTGCGCTGGAGTGTCAGCCTAGATTTTTGTGCTCAAGTCTCTGGAGTGGGACTTGAACCTATATAGCATAGATACATTTAAAGGAAAGCTTAGTGAAGCACATGAGGGAGAAAGGAATAGAAGGATATGGTGATGGGGTGAGATGAAGAGGGGTGGGAGGGGGCCGTGTGGGCCATAAACACCGGTACAGACCAGTCGGGCCCAATGGCCTGTTCCCATGCTGCAAATACCAAGTAGGTTGTACTTGTGACCAGTTAGTACCTCAGCCTTTCTATAGATTTACATTTTTATTGGCGGAACGGGCGCGGCTATTTCCTGGCTTCTTTAAAAAAAAACATATGTTAAAGTTTAGAAAATAGCATCTTTAAACCACACTCGTTTTATTAAAATAATTTCTAGCTCTCAATAGCTGTATCTGCCCACTAATCAGATTGTGTTGCCATTGATTTATGGTTTATGCTGAACAAGCTGATCTCAGTAAAGAAGCTGATAAGGAGCCAGGGGTGTCTCCTCTCTCTGCCCCTCTCTCTCCGCTCCCACCCCCCCCCCCCCCCCCATGTATAAATCTCCTCCCTTCCCCCTCGTCTTTCCCTCTCACCCCCATGTCCTCGGCTGTCCCTATCCCCTCTCCCTCACCCACCGCGTTCTCCCTCGCTCCCTCTCTCCCTCCCTCTCGGTTTGTGTGTCTCAGTGCCCCCCACCCCCCCACCCGAAGTCTACACTATATTACACCTCATTTGCCCCCATGCCCTGGCAGAGGTTGGGAAACCACTGATCTACATTGTATTGCCATGTACCACAGGACACCGGGGGCAGGGGTGGGGGGGCACTCCGCAGAAACTGTTCAGTGTTTAGGAGCTGGTTGCGGGAGGAACCAGTGCCAGTTTTGAAAGCTGCAATAGATATTCTGTGCTCCCACGTGTTCACTGGTCAGCTGCTAACAATTAGCCTGGTATCCTGAGGACTTTACTTAATATTCTTTTGTTGAAAGAATGTCAGTGCTGGGAAGGGAAGGGTGGGGAAGGCCTGGAACTTTGATAAACAGCCAGAAGGCAGAATAATTCCAATCGGTTCTGTTCCTCTATTAGTTTTGTGTGTTTCCCTACAGGCTTGTTGTTAATGGTCTAAACTGAACCAATTAATGTTGATTTCCTATCTGTGCTTGTCTGAGAATCCGGTTTCCCACGTTCTCACGTCAACACCTTCACCGAGGCATACGAATGAATGCATGGGCCTTACGTTGAACATCCGTAGGACAAAGGTCCTCCACCAACCTGACCCCGTCTCACAGCACTGCCACCCGGTCATCAAAATTCATAGTGCGGCCTTGGACAATGGACCATTTTCCATACCTTGGGAGCCTAATATCAGTAAGGGCAGACATCGATGACGAGGTCCAACACCGCCTCCAGTGCGCCAGCGCAGCCTTCGGTCACCTGAGGAAGAGAGTGTTTGAAGACCAGGACCTCAAATCTGGCACCAAGCTTTATGGTCTACAGGGCTGTAGTGATACCCGCCCTCCTATATGGCTCAGATGTGGACCATATACAGTAGACACCTTGCAGTGTTGGAGAAGTGCCACTAGTGCTGCCTCCACAAGATGCTGCAAATTCACTGGGAGGATAGGCGTACCAACGTCAGTGTTCTCGATCAGGCCAACATCCCCAGCATCGAAGCACTGACCACGCTCGACCAGCTCCGTTGGGCAGGCCACATCGTGTGCATGCCTGACACAAGACTCCCTAAGCAAGCGCTCTACTTGGAACTCCTACATGGCAAGCGAGCCCCAGGTGGGCAGAGGAAACTTTTCAAGGGCATTCTCAAAGCCTCCTTGATAAAGTGCAACATTCCCACCAACACCTGGGAATCCCTGGCCAAAGACCGCTCTGAGTGGCGGAAGTGCATCCTGGAGGGCGCTGAGCGCCTCGAGTCTCGTCGCCGAGAGCATGCAGAAAACAAGCGCAGGCAGCGGAAGGAGCGTGCGGCAAACCTGTCCCACTCACCCTTTCCCTCAACCACTGTCTGTCCCACCTGTGACAGAGACTGTAACTCCCGTATTGGACTGTATAGTCACCTGACAACTCACTTTTAGAGTGGAAGCAACTCCTCGATTCCGAGGGACTGTCTATGATGATGAAACTGAACCAATTAATGCTGATTCCGTTCTGTGCTTGTATGAGAATCTGGTTTCTCATGTTGATTAGAGCTGACTCCTTTAACTTGCATTTATATAGCGCCTTTCACGACCACCACACACCTCCAAAGCGCTTTACAACCAATGAAGTACTTTTGGAGTGTAGTCACTGTTGCAATGTGGGAAACGCGGCAGCCAATTTTCGCACAGCAAGCTCCCACAAACAGCAATGTGATAATGACCGGATAATCTGTTTTTTGTTCTGTTGATTGAGGGATAAATATTGGCCAGGGCACCAGGGATAACTCCCCTGCTCTTCTTCGAAATATTGCCATGGGATCTTTTACGCCCACCTGAGAGAGCAGATGGGGCCTCGGTTTAACGTCTCATCTGAAAGACGGCACCTCCCACAGTGCAGCACTGCACTGGGAGTATCAGCCTAGATTTTTGTGCTCAAGTCTCTGCACTGGGACTTGAACCCACAGCATTCTGACTCCGAGGTGAGGGTGCTACCCACTGAGCCACAGCTGACGCGAGAGTCTTTACTGCCCGATTTGAGCAGATCCGACAGCATCTGTGGCTCGAGAAACCGAGCGAACATTGAAACGCTAACTCTGTTTCTCTCTCTCCACAAATGCTCCCTGGCCTGCTAAGTTTTTTTTTCTGTCATTTCCTGGGATGTGAGTGTCGCTGGCAAGGCCCAGCATTTATTGCCCATCCCTAATTGTTCTTGAGAAGGTGGTGGTGAGCCGCCGCCTTGAACCGTTGCAGTCCGTGTGGTGAAGGTGCTCCCACAGTGCTGTTAGGGAGGGAGTTCCAGGATTTTGACCCAGCGACGATGAAGGAACAGCCGATATATTTCCAAGTCAGGATGGTGTGTGACTTGGAGGGGAACGTGGGAAGGTGGTGTTCCCATGCGCCCGCTGCCCTTGTCCTTCTAGGTGGTAGAGGTCGCAGGTTTGGGAGGTGCTGCCGAAGAAGCCTTGGCGAGTTGCTGCAGTGCATCTTGTCGATGGTACACACTGCAGCCACGGTGCGCCGGTGGTGGAGGGAGTAAATGTTGAAGGTGGTGGATGGGGTGCCGATCAAGCGGGCTGCTTTGTCCTGGATGATGTCGAATTTCTTGTGTTGTTGGAGCTGCGCTCATCAAGGCAAGTGGAGAGTGTTCCATTGCACTCCTGACTTGTGCCTTGTAGATGGTGGAAAGGCTTTGGGGAGTCAGGAGCTGAGTTGTCGTTTGCAGTATTTTCTACTTTCATTAAATATGCCCCTTTGTTCCAGTTGTGCAATATTTACCTTTATCGAATTACATTTGCCATTGATTCCAGAGCTAAGATTTGCAGACTCGGCATTGACCAGGTCTCGACTCTGAGCCCTCGGGGAAACTCAGCACAATCTTTGAATAATTTCTCATTTGGAAAAATAAAAGATATAATCACTTAGTTTCTTGTCAAGCTGACGAGGCGAAAGCTTGTGGTTCTTTATGGTCAGTGTAGCCCATCTCATGCTCCTTTTAACACGCTCGCTTTCTTTCGCCTCTTCCGGCATTGAACAAATTGGCCTGTGTGTGTGGTTCTGGTATTGTCTTATCTTTAAATGTTTTCCCCGAGCAGACATTCAGATGTACACGACACACTCCTCTCTACAGCTGGTGATAGACTGTAGCTTTGAGCGATCAGATTTTTTAAGAAGTGCTGCTGTGGAAAGTGTATAATGTGAAAGACCAGGTCATGGACAACATGAGGAACAAAAAGAAAGAAAGACTTGCATTTATATAGTGCCATTCACGAGCACTGGACATCTCAAAGTGTCTCTCTTCCACCCTCCCCCCCCCCTCTGTCCCTCCTTATCTGATTAATTGTAGGTCAATTGTTGATGTCTAGATTGATATCTGCCAGTAGAGCGAATTATCTGGAAACCTATTAATAGTTACTGAATAGTGTATTTTCTATGTGTGTATATATTAATATATTTATATGTATGAATATATATATTTATATATAGATAGGTGTGTGGATGTGTGTGTCATATTTAAAATTAATTTGGGTGGGGGAGGAAAGAGTAGGACAAGCGAAATGTGCATTAGTGCCTGGCCCATTCGTCTGTGTTGGCAGTGTCAATGTTTGGACTGGCACTGTACCATTGCAAGCACTGGAGCGAGCGGAAATTGAAGCAAATGGTTTGGGTTGTAGAGATTAAGTTAAGAGGATGTGTTAATAGCGAAGTTTGGAAGGTGCTGGCTGCCTTGCTTTCCCTTGCTGCCGTTTCTTTTCCTTCCCACGCGCTCTCCGCACTGCCCACTGGGATGCTCCTATGCACCAAATGCAATTTCCATCTGAATTCTCCCAAGCTTTTTCAGGTGCACCATTGGCTGTGCACCAAAACCCTGTGCGACTGGGGTTTGTGATTGTGTAACCTTTGTGTGTTGTTGCCAGTTCCCTGTTTTTTGCTGGTTTCCGTGATGTAAACTAACATGGCAGGGGGATGGGAACCTATGCAGGGAGACACAGGGAAATAACATGGAGGCAGAAGCAAAAGATAGAAAGAAGAATAGTAAAAGTGGAGGGCAGAGAAACACAAGGCAAAAAACAAAAAGGGCCACATTACAGTAAAATTCTAAAGGGGCAAAGTGTTTTAAAAAGACAAGCTTGCAAGCTCTGTGCCTCAATGCGAGGAGTATTCGGAATAAGGTGGACGAATTAACTGCGCAGACAGCAGTTAACGGATATAATGTAATTGGCATCACGGAGACATGGCTCCAGGGTGACCAAGGCTGGGAACTCAACATCGAGGGGTATTCAACATTTAGGAAGGATAGGCAGAGAGGAAAAGGAGGCGGGGTGGCGTTGCTGGTTAAAGAGGAAATTAATGCAATAGGAAGGAGGGACATTAGCCTGGATGATGTGGAATCGGTATGGGTGGAGCTGCGGAATTCCAAAGGGCAGAAAACACTAGTGGGAGTTGTGTACAGACCTCCAAACAGTAGTAGTGAAGTTGGGGACAGCATCAAACAAGAAATAAGGGATGTGTGCAATAAAGGTACAGCAGTTAATATGGGCGACTTTAATCTACATATTGATTGGGCTAACCAAACTGGTAGTAATGTGGTGGAGGAGGATTTCCTGGAGTGTATTAGGGATGGTTTTCTAGACCAATATGTCAAAGAACCAACTAGAGAGCTGGCCATCCTAGACTGGGTGATGTGTAATGAGAAGGAACTAATTAGCAATCTTGTTGTGCGAGGCCCCTTGGGGAAGGGTGACCATAATATGGTAGAATTCTTTATTAAGATTGAGAGTGACACAGTTAATTCGGAAACTAGGGTCCTGAACTTAAGGAAAGGTAACGTCGACGGTATGAGGTGTGAATTGGCTAGAATAGACTGGTAAAGGACACTTAAAGGGTTGACGGTGGATAAGCAATGGCAAACATTTAAAGATCACATGATGAACTTCAGCAATTGTACATCCCTGTCTGGAGTAAAAATAAAACTGGGAAGGTGGCTCAACCATGGCTAACAAGGGAAATTAAGGATAGTGTTAAAGCCAAGGAAGAGGCATATAATTTGGCTAGAAAAAGCAACAAACTTGAGGACTGGGAGAAATTTAGAATTCAACAGAGGAAGACTAAGAGTTTAATTAAGAGGGGGAAAATAGAAGCTTGCAGGGAACATAAAAAAACTGACTGCAAAAGCTTCTATAAATATGTGAAGAGAAAAAGATTAGTGAAGCTTGCAGTTGGATTCAGGTAAATTTATAATGGGGAACAAAGAAATGGCAGACCAATTGAACAAATACTTCGGTTCTGTCTTCACGAAGGAAGACACAAGTAACCTTCCGAATGTACTAGGGGACAGTGGGTCTAGTGAGAAAGAGGAACTGAAGGATTTCCTTATTAGGCGGGAAATTGTGTTAGGGAAATTGATGGGATTGAGGGCCGATAAATCCCCGGGGCCTGATGGTCTGCATCCCAGAGTACTTAAGGACGTGGCCCTAGAAATATTGGAGCATTGGTGATCATTTTCCAACAGTCTATCGACTCTAGATCAGTTCCTATGGACTGGAGGGTAGCTAATGTAGCACCACTTTTTAAAAAAGGAGGGAGAGAGAAAATGGGTAACTTATCGACCGGTTAGCCTGACATAGTAGTGGGGAAAACGTTGGAATCTATAATTAAGAATGAAATAGCAGCGCATTTGGAAAGCAGTGTCAGCATGGATTTATGAAAGGGAAATCATGCTTGACGAATCTTCTGGAATTTTTTGAGGATGTAAGTAGCAGAGTGGGCAAGGGAGAACCAGTGGATGTGGTGTATTTGGACTTTCAAAAGGCTTTTGACAAGGTCCCACACACGAGATTGGTGTGCAAAATCAAAGCGTTTGTTATTGGGGGTAATGTACTGACGTGGATAGAGAACTGGTTGGCAGACAGGAAGCAGAGAGTCGGGATAAACGGGCACTTTTCAGAATGGCAGGCAGTGACTAGCGGAGTGCCGCAGGGCTCAGTGCTGGGACCCCAGCTCTTTACAATATACATTAACGATTTAGATGAAGGAATTGAATGTAATATCTCCAAGTTTGCGTATGACACTAAACTGGGTGGCGGTGTGAGCTGTGAGGAGGACGCTAAGAGGCTGCAGGGTGACTTGGACAGGTTAGGTGAGTGGACAAATGCATGGCAGATGCAGTATAATGTGGATAAATGTGAGGTTATCCATTTTGGGGGCAAAAACACAAAGGCAGAATATTATCTGAATGGCGGCAGATTAGGAAAAGGGGAGTTGCAACGAGACCTGGGTGTCATGGTTCATCAGTCACAAAGTGGGCATGCAGGTACAGCAGGCGGTGAAGAAGGCAAGTGGTATGTTGGCCTTCATAGCTAGGGGATTTGAGTATTGGAGCAGGGAGGTCTTACTGCAGTTGTACAGGGCCTTAGTGAGACCATACTGATTCCAGGGATGGCTGGACTGTCATATGAGGAGAGACTGGATCAATTGGGCCTTTATTCACTGGAGTTTCGAAGGATGAGAGGGGATCTCATAGAAACATATAAGATTCTGACGGGACTGGACAGGTTAGATGCGGGAAGAATGTTCCCGATGTTGGGGAAGTCCAGAACAAGGGGTAGGCCATTTAGGACTGAGATGAGGAGAAACTTCTTCACTCGGAGCGTTGTTAACCTATGGAATTCCCTGCTGCTGCAGAGAGTTGTTGATGCCAGTTCATTGGATATATTCAAGAGGGAGTTAGATATGGCCCTTACAGCTAAGGGGATCAAGGGGTATGGAGAGAAAGCAGGAAAGGGGTACTGAGGCAATGATCAACCATGATCTTATTGAATGGCGGTGCAGGCTCGAAGGGCTGAATGGCCTACTCCTGCACCTATTTTCTATGTTTCTATGTAACCTGTGCCAGTTACTAGCATGCATGGCCAAGTTGCAGCAACTTAGGAAAATGGTGTTTGGTGTTGAGGGGAGGGAGGGCGAGTCGGAGATCACAAGCTCCTGGTTGCAGTGTATTTGCTTCATGGGTTCTTTGCTTAAGAATTCATAGCAACACAGTGCTATGAAGAACTAGTTGATTTATTAGCATCATCATAGGATAACTTGCTTCCACTCTTAATGAGTCCTTAGGTAGCTGAACAGTCCAATATGAGAACCACAGTTCCTATCACAAGTGGGACAGACAGTCATTGAGGGAAAGGGTGGGTGGGACTGGTTTGCCGCACGCTCCTTCCGCTGCCTGCGCTTGATTTCTGCATGCTCTCGGCGATGAAACTCTGTACTCAGTGCTCTCCCGGGTGCACTTCCTCCACTTAGGATGGTCTTTGGCCAAGGACTCCCAGGTGTCAATGGGGATATTGCACTTTATCAAGGAGGCTTTGAGGGTGTCCTTGTAACGTTTCCTCTGCCCATCTTTAGCTCGTTTGCCGTGAAGGAGTTCCGAGTAGAGCGCTTGCTTTGGGAGTCTCGTGTCTAGCATGTGGACAATGTGGCCTGCCCAGCGGAGCTGATCAAGTGTGGTCAGTGCTTCAATGCTGGGGATGTTGGCCTGGTCGAGGATGTTAATGTTGGTAATCTCACTTCACATTACCCGTTCATCCACCAGGCTCACAACCACCTGCCTCATTGTGGATTTCCTCGAACCCAATGGGCTGGGATTTTATTGAGTCTTGTGAACATCACGTGACTGGCTAAGCCACTCCCAACTCAACAGCTCAACCAACCTGGCAGCATACTCACGGTGCACACACTGCACGGGTGAGCTTTGTGAGCGTTCTAACGTCCAGAGTTATCTCCCAACAACATATGAATGAGTGCTGACCTTCGGGACCTGTATATATCCATGTGCGGGCAAAAGATGTCCCCAGTTTGCAAGCAACGCTTCCTCGAAGCCGTGCGGCAACACGGCTGCCTACCCTACCCGCGCAGCCCCTGACCACATCTCCCACTGTGAAATTTCACACGTGCATGAAACTTTGAATGGGCCGAGCTGCCCATTAAAGGGACCGCACATCCAAATATAAAATTGGGGAGATTGTTGTTTGAAATTTCTGCAGCACTGGGAAAGGCCCCTCTTTCCCCCCCCCCGGCCCCCTTCCTCATACTCCCTACCCTCCCAACACACTGGGTTGCATCAACCTTTGCTCAGTGAACAGCACCCTCGCCTCTGAGTCAGAAGGTTGTGGGTTCAAGTCCCACTTCAGGGACTTGAGCACAAAAATCTAGGCTGACACTCCAGTGCGTTGCCGAGGGAGTGCTGCACTGTCGGAGGTCTTTCGGATGAGACGTTAAACCGAGGTCCCGTCTGCTCTCTCAGGTGGACGTAAAAGATCCCATGGCACTATTTCATAGAAGAGCAGGGTCATCCCTAGTGTCCTGGCCAATATTTATCGCTCAATCAACATCACAAAAAACAGATTATCCGATCATTGCTTTTTGTGGGAGCTAGCTGTGCTCAAATTGGCTGCCGCATTTGCCACATTACAACAGTGACTACACTCCAAAAAGTACTTTGTTGCTGTAAAGCACTTTGAGACGGTCCGGTGGTCATGGAAGGTGCTACATAAATGCAAGTCTTTCTTTCTTAAAACCTACCTCTTCATCATCTGCTCTAATATCTCTAAGTGGCTCGGTGTCAAATTTTGTTTGATAATAGCTCTTGCGAAGGACCTTGGGACGTTTTATTACGTTAAAGGCGCTATATAAATGCAAGCTTGTTGAATCTGTTGGAAACAGTCAGTGATTGTTGCCGTATTCAGCGCTGAGTCATGTGATGAGACTGATGACAGAATCTATATGCATGTTTTGACAGTTCCTAGGGAGCGCCAATATACATTCCAAAGGATTGAGTTTCACTGCTTTCCCTGTTACTGCCAGTTTACCATCCGGATCTGGGGCTCCTGCTCAACTTTGTCCCATTGATGAACTGTGGCTATGTTCCTTTAATGTGTGGCTGGGTATTTGTTTGAGGTGGGTGGTGAGGGGGAGGCGGGGAGATGAAGAGGGACTAATCTGCAAAGGAGGAAGTCATCCCTTTTACAAGGTTACTCTGCATCTTTTTAATTACTGTGAATCTGTTTCCTGGTTCCCCTCCTCCCCTCCTCTTTCATCTGCCTCCTCCCCTCTCCTAGTTGGAGCTTTGCACATGCATGCTTCTGTAAACCACTGGAATCGAATTATTTCCCTTTTTTTGTGTGCTGAAAATTGTGGGCGAGTGTTCTAGCATTCCCTGTCTGAAAGCCCTGGCTCATTATCCCCGTCTCACGGAAAACTGACGTTGCAGGAACGGGACTGAAACCCAAGCCCAAACCATCTTGTGACAATATCACTTTAACCGCAGAGCTTGGTGGGCTGAGAGAGTCTGTACAGGTATAGCAACATGGGTAACTGAGGGTAGTGAGGGATTAAGAAATGGCCGAAATGCGCTCCGCATATTGACACTGCTCAGCTCTCCCTTAGTAAAAGGAATGACTGTAATGTAGGACTTATTTCCAACTTGGGTAATAATTTTGTGGGGAAGTGGGGGAACAGTATTCTTTCTTTCGGATGAGACGTTAAACCGAGGCCCCGTCTACTCTCTCGGGTGGATGTAAAAGATCCCATGGCACTATTTTGAAGAAGAGCAGGCAAGTTATCCCAATATTTATCCCTCAATCAACATCACTAAAAAAAATAATCAGTTTATCTGGCCATTATCACACTGCTGTTTGTGGGAGCTTGCTGTGCACAAATCGGCTGTGCGCGTTTCTCACATTAACGACCACTGGGTGTCTCAAAGCGCTTTATAGCCAATGAAGTACTTGAAGTGCAGTCATTGTTGTAATGTGGGAAACGTGGCAACCAATTTGCGCACAGCAAGCTGCCGCAAACAGCAATGTGATAACGATCAGATAATCTCTTTTTGTGATGTTGATTGAGGGATAAATATTGTCCAGGACACTGGGGATAACTCCCCTGCTCTTCAAAATAGTACCACGGGTTCTTTTACATCCATCTGAGAGAACAGACGGGGCCTCGGTTTAACGTCTCATCCGAAAGACGACACCTCCGACAGTGCAGCGCTTTCTCAGCACTGCACTGGAGTGTCAGCCTAAATTTATGTTTTCGGGTCCCTGGAGTGGGACTTGAACTCTCAACCTTCTGACTCCGAGGCGAGTGTGCTGCCCACTGAATCGCAGCTGACACTGCAGTCACCCAATACCTGCACATTTACGCTGTGTTTCTCCAAGTGGAGTCATTGCAATCAGGAGCAGGAACTCGGATCTGGAACTAGGGGGTATAGTTTCAGAATAAGGGGGTCACCCATTTAAAATGGAAATGAGGAATTTCTTCTGAGGGTCGTGAATCTGTGGAATTCTCTATCCCAGAGAGCTGTGGAGGCTGGGTCATTGAATATATTTAAGGTGGAGATAGACAGATTTTTGAACGATAAGAGAGTCGAGGATTATGGGGATCGGGCGGGGAACTGGAGTTGAGGCCAAGATCAGATCAGCCATGATCTTATTGAATGGCGGAGCAGGCTCGAGGGGCCGAATGGCCTACTCCTGCTCCTATTTCTTATGTTATAATGAACCAACGTTCCCTCTAAGTGGCCACGCAGGAATGGGAAAGGCCGCTCACTGGCTATTCCATTGTAAATACCGCAGAGGCGCAGAAATTTAATGGGACCGCACATTAAAGGAGACAAATCGCGCACAACAAATCTCGGCTCACGGGCAACGTTGACAGCAACCCTGGTGATTGATATTATGTTGTTTCACACGGAGATCTAATGTTGCACTTGTTGTCGATGTATAGATTTACTTTTACAAGTGGTTCCACTGGACTTGTAAATTCGTGAATGTTTTAGTGGGCTTTTCAGTGAAGCAGCAACTTAATCATTTATTGATGATTTTATTCATGCTACGTATCACGGGTGGCATTCCCTCCAGCCCCCCCTCGGCACCTGTACTGTGTCCTTGGCTATCACGGCGTGCGGATGTGGCACTACTCAAGGCTGCGACTGGCTCTTTGAAACCTGACTCAAGGGACAGTAACTGAAAGGCAGGGTTTGCTCAACCAAATTTCTAAGTTTAGTTGCGGAGTTTCCTGTGGAGGTACTACTGGCTGAAGCTGGTTTCACTTCACATCTATTCACCGGAGAAAACGTCACTTGCTTTTCTGAATTTGGTCAATTTTCCACCTCCACTCCCCCAGGCATGGCAAAAAGTAAAAAGAAAGACTTGCATTTGTATCATAGGCTCATAGGCAGTCCCTCGGAATAGAGGAAGGCTTGCTTCCGCTCCCAAAGTGAGTTCCCTGGTGGCTGAACAGTCCAATATGAGAACCATAGACCATGTTACAGGTGGGACAGATATTCATCGAGGGAAGGGGTGGGTGGGGCTGGTTTGCCGCAAGCTCCTTCCGCTGCCTGCGCCTGATCTCTTCACGTTCTTTGCGTTGAGACTTGAAGAACTCAACGCCCTCCCGGATGCACTTTCTCCACCTCGGGCGGTCTTCGGCCAGGGTCTCCCAGGTGTCAGTGGTGATGTCATACTTTACCAGGGAGGCTTTGAGGGTGTCCCTGTAATGCTTCCGCTGCCCACCTTTGGCTCGTTTACCATGAAGGAGCTCCACATAAAGCATTTGCTTCTGGTGTCTCGTATCTGGCATGCGAACTATGTGGCCTGCGCAGTGAAGCTAATCGAGTGTGGTCAGTGCTTCAATACTGGGGATATTAGCCTGAGCGAGGACACTGATGGTGCACCTGTCCTCCCAGGGGATTTGCAGGATTTTGCGGCGGCATCGTTGGTGATAAGTCTCCAGCGACTTGAGGTGCCTTCTATACACCGTCCATGCCTCAGATCCGTACAGGAGGGCGGGTATTACTACAGCCCTGTAGACCATGAGCTTGGTGATGGCGCCTTTCAAGACCACCGGACATCCCAAAGCGCTTTACAGCCAATGAAGTACCTTTGGAGTGTAATGTCGGAATGTTCCACAAAACACAACATCAAATTTCCCACGGCCCGTTCGACTGAGACTGCCATACCTACTGGAACAGCGGCTTTAGAGTTGTCCGAATCCGAGTGGGAAGAGTCTCAGTCCTTGGGGAACTAGTCCACCCCTCCAGGCTCGGTCAATCAGCCGGGCAGGTTGCTCAGTAGCGAACCTCACCGCCAAGTCCAGAACTCGCTCAGTGATGATGCTTGGCGAGGGTTACGCTGAATCTGACATCATGTGGCTTCCTCCAACTTTCCCCTCTTTTTTTTTTGAACGGAGAGGGGGGGAGGGGAAAATGATGGTTCAGTTCATTTTTTTAAGTTGAGAACTGTTGGGCAATGTTTCCTGACTTGCAAAACCACAGACATGTTTTCACTGAGATTATTGTGGGGGAAGGAACTTCTATGTTTTTTCTCTGAATGTATTTTTTGGGACTCTTCCTGTCCCTGGAATATTTTGGTTGTTGCCAAATGGCAAAGATCTGGTGATTCTGCACCAGTTTGGTCTGTTCCCGCTGGCACGAACCAACAAAAACTTTATCCGAAAACCCTACGCTTCCTCAAAGAGTACATCTGCTGCATCACCTTCGACCAGTTGTTTTCAAACTTTTACAAGAGTGACTACGCTCCAAAAAGTACTTCATTGGCTGTAAAGCGCTTTGAGATAGTCGTGGAAGGCGCTATATAAATGCAAGTCTTTCTTTTCTATGCAGTGTTTCCCCTCCAAATATGGATGTATGATCGGGGGCATTTAGTTGCCCAATGGAAAACCATGTGAAAATGTTTTTGTATACAGTAATGTGCTAATATTAGGGGTGTCCAGAACAAGGGGGCATAATCTTAAAATTAGAGCTAGGTCATTCAGGTGTGATGTCGACAAGCACTTCTTCACATAAAGGGTCGTGGAAATCTGGAAAACTCTCCCCCTGAAAGTTGGGGGTGGGGTCAATTTAAAATGTCAAAAGTGAGAAGATAGAATTTTTTTTAGGCGAGGATATTAAGGATTGCAGAATCAAGGTGGGTAAGTGGAGTTGAGGTACAGATCAACCGTGATCTTATTGACTGGCGGAACAGGCTCGAGGGGCTGAATGGCCTCCTCCTGTTCCTGATAAATTTACAAAAACAGAAATCTAGAGACAGATAAACATAAATCTGACTGCGGAGCCTCTGGGGTCTGGGAACCTCAATTTGAGAACCTAGGCGGTACGCCATTCTTTGAAGCTGGATATTTCTGGCCTGGTTTGAAGATGGAAATCATTGAGGGTGTGTGTCCATGCACGCGTGTGAATCCCTGTTTATATAAAAAAAGAACTTGCATTTGTCATCATCATCATCATCATCATCATCGGCAGTCCCTCGGAATAGAAACATAGAAACATAGAAAATAGGTGCAGGAGTAGGCCATTCGGCCCTTCTAGCCTGCACCGCCATTCAATGAGTTCATGGCTGAACATTCAACTTCAGTACCCCATTCCTGCTTTCTCGCCATACCCCTTGATCCCCCTAGTAGTAAGGACCTCATCTAACTCCTTTTTGAATATATTTAGTGAATTGGCCTCAACAACTTTCTGTGGTAGAGAATTCCACAGGTTCACCACTCTCTGGGTGAAGAAGTTCCTCCGCATCTCGGTCCTAAATGGCTTACCCCTTATCCTTAGACTGTGACCTCTGGTTCTGGACTTCCCCAACATTGGGAACATTCTTCCTGCATCTAACCTGTCTAACCCCGTCAGAATTTTATATGTTTCTATGAGGTCCCCTCTCATTCTTCTGAACTCCAGTGAATACAAGCCCAGTTGATCCAGTCTTTCTTGATATGTCAGTCCCGCCATCCCGGAAATCAGTCTGGTGAACCTTCGCTGCACTCCCTCAATAGCAAGAATGTCCTTCCTCAGGTTAGGAGACCAAAACTGTACACAATACTCCAGGTGTGGCCTCACCAATGCCCTGTACAACTGTAGCAACACCTCCCTGCCCCTGTACTCAAATCCCCTTGCTATGAAGGCCAACATGCCATTTGCTTTCTTAACCACCTGCTGTACCTGCATGCCAACCTTCAATGACTGATGTACCATGACACCCAGATCTCTTTGCACCTCCCCTTTTCCTAATCTGTCACCATTCAGATAATAGTCTGTCTCTCTGTTTTTACCACCAAAGTGGATAACCTCACATTTATCCACATTATACTTCATCTGCCATGCATTTGCCCACTCACCTAACCTATCCAAGTCGCTCTGCAGCCTCACAGCATCCTCCTCGCAGCTCACACTGCCACCCAACTTAGTGTCATCCGCAAATTTGGAGATACTACATTTAATCCCCTCATCTAAATCATTAATGTACAGTGTAAACAGCTGGGGCCCCAGCACAGAACCTTGCGGTACCCCACTAGTCACTGCCTGCCATTCTGAAAAGTACCCATTTACTCCTACTCTTTGCTTCCTGTCTGACAACCAGTTCTCAATCCATGTCAGTACACTACCCCCAATCCCATGTGCTCTAACTTTGCACATCAATCTCTTGTGTGGGACCTTGTCGAACGCCTTCTGAAAGTCCAAATATACCACATCAACTGGTTCTCCCTTATCCACTCTACTGGAAACATCCTCAAAAAATTCCAGAAGATTTGTCAAACATGATTTCCCTTTCACAAATCCATGCTGACTTGGACCTATCATGTCACCTCTTTCCAAATGCACTGCTATGACATCCTTAATAATTGATTCCATCATTTTACCCACTACCGATGTCAGGCTGACCGGTCTATAATTCCCTGTTTTCTCTCTCCCTCCTTTTTTAAAAAGTGGGGTTACATTGGCTACCCTCCACTCCATAGGAACTGATCCAGAGTCAATGGAATGTTGGAAAATGACTGTCAACGCATCCACTATTTCCAAGGCCACCTCCTTAAGTACTCTGGGATGCAGTCCATCAGGCCCTGGGGATTTATCGGCCTTCAATCCCATCAATTTCCCCAACACAATTTCCCGGCTAATAAGGATTTCCCTCAGTTCCTCCTCCTTACTAGACCCCCCGACCCCTTTTATAACCGGAAGGTTGTTCGTGTCCTCCTTCGTGAATACCGAACCAAAGTACTTGTTCAATTGGTCCGCCATTTCTTTGTTCCCCGTTATGACTTCCCCTGATTCTGACTGCAGAGGACCTACATTTGTCTTTACTAACCTTTTTCTCTTTACATATCTATAGAAACTTTTGCAATCCGTCTTAATGTTCCCTGCAAGCTTCTTCTCATACTCCATTTTCCCTGCCCTAATCAAACCCTTTGTCCTCCTCTGCTGAGTTCTAAATTTCTCCCAGTCCCCAGGTTCGCTGCTATTTCTGGCCAATTTGTATGCCACTTCCTTGGCTTTAATACTATCCCTGATTTCCCTTGATAGCCACGGTTGAGCCACCTTCCCTTTTTTATTTTTATGCCAGACAGGAATGTACAATTGTTGTAGTTCATCCATGCGGTCTCTAAATGTCTGCCATTGCCCATCCACAGTCAACCCCTTAAGTATCATTCGCCAATCCATCCCAGCCAATTCACGCCTCATACCTTCAAAGTTAGCCTTCTTTAAGTTCTGGACCATGGTCTCTGAATTAACTGTTTCATTCTCCATCCCAATGCAGAATTCCACCATATTATGGTCACTCTTCCCCAAGGGGCCTCGCACAACGAGATTGCTAATTAATCCTCTCTCATTACATAACACCCAGTCTAAGATGGCCTCCCCCCTAGTTGGTTCCTCGACATATTGGTCTAAAAAACCATCAAGGAAGACTTGCTTCCACTCCTAAAGTGAGTTCTTTGGTGGCTGAACAGTCCAATATGAGAACCACAGTCCCTGTTGCAGGTGGGACAAATAGTCGTTGAGGGAAAGGGTGGGTGAGGAGTCTGGTTTGCTGCTCACTCCTTCCGCTGCCTGTGCTTGGTTTCTGCATGCTCTTGGCGATGAGACTCGAGGTGCTCAGCGCCCTCCCGGATGCTCTTCCTCCATTTCGGGCAGTCTTGGGCCAGGGACTCCCAGGTGTCAGTGGGGATGTTGCACTTTATCAGGAAGGCTTTGAGGGTGTCCTTGTAATGTTTCCGCTGTCCACCTTTGGCTCGTTTGCCATGAAGATTTATACAGCATTTATATAGCACCTTTCACAATCCCAGGATGTTCAAAAGCGCTTTACATCCAATGAAGTGTAGTCACTGTTGTAATGTAGGAAACGCAGCAACTAATTTGTGAACAGCAAGCTCCCACAAACAGCAATGTGATCATGATCTTTTTTTCCAATGATTTGAGGGATAAATATTGGCCCCAGGACATCGGGGAGAACTCCCCGGCTCTTCTTCGAAATAGTGGCCGTGGCACCTTTTTACTTTCACCTGAGAGCAGACGGGGCCTCGGTTTAACGTCTCATCTGAAAGACGGCACCTCCGACAGTGCAGCACTCCCTCAGCACTGCACTGGCGTATCAGCCCAGATTTCTCCAGAGTGGGACTTTAACCTACGACCTTCTGACTGAGACGATAAATATCCATGCTTTGTGTGAATGTGCAGTATTGTGTTAATGTCGGTAATTACAGGAATGCCTCCAGAAATTGCCAAAGTACGTCATCAAATACCTGAAGGCTTTCTTTTGGGTCCCAGGAAGTTGCCTGTTGGGAGAATCTGTTCACTTTGAGGAGTCTCGGGGAGGGGTATATTGTTTCCTTTTAAAATAGGGCTTGATGTGTAACTGGAGGGATTGAGGAGAAGCGGAGGCGTCCAAAACTGAACCATCGTATGTGAAATCCAGCTGAGATGGGCCGAATGGCCTTTCCTTGCACTGGGTCTTGTTTTAACTTTCCAGCTTTCTTGTAATTGGCCTAGATTGCAATGTGTGACTTTGGGGTCTTGTTGATTTATGCAGCGGGATCATCCGGACATCACATTTTCTTCCACCTGAGCAGAAAGACACTTCACCCATTTGCCAAATTTCACCGGTTCTGTTGCTTGACTTGTTAATGAGGCTGAATCTTGCGGGAATCATTCTGTAACCGTGGAAACTGATGGGTGTTTTCTTTTGTGCGTTGATTTCCCCAGGCACTACCCCAAATCGTCGTTCACCGCCGTGGCAGACACCCCCGAAAACCTGCGCCTGAAAAAACAGAGCAAGTTGCAGAGTCAAGTGAGTAACGCTGCCATCTCGCCTGGTACCGCTCGCACGGGCTTGGATCAACTCGCTGTCCTCTCGCCACTGGGCGGCTCGCTCCCAGCAGACTGCCGACGGAAGCTGGCTCTGCGCAGTGCCTTGGCAGGGAGATGTGGAGGTGTTTGGCCAATGGGAAATGGTGCCTTCTAAAGAGGTTACACCGCCACTCTGTGTTCCCTGTAAATTGTCTTTGTTGTGCGTGGCTTGCTTATTTCAACGCGATGTCCCTTTAAATTCCTGAGCATGCGCGGCATTTACATAAGAACATAAGAAATAGGAGCAGCAGTGGGCCATACGGCCCTTCGAGCCTGCTCCACCATTTAATATGACCACGGCTGACCTGATCATGGACTTGGGTCCACTTTCCTGTCCGCTCCCAATAACCCCTTAATCCATTATCGGTTAAGAAACTGTTTTAAATTTATTCAATGTCCCAGCTTTCACAGCTCTCTGAGGCAGCGAATTCCACAGATTTGCAACCCTCAGAAGAAATTTCTCCTCATCTCAGTTTTAAATGGGCGGCCCCTTATTCTAAGATTATGTCTCCTAGTTCTAGTCTTCCCCATCAGTGGAAACATCCTCTCTGCATCCATCCTGTCAAGCCCCCTCATAATCTTGTAAGTTTCGATAAGATCACCTCTCATTCTCCTGAATTCCAATGAGTAGAGGCCTAACCTCCTCAACTTTTCCTCATAGGTCATCCCTCTCATCTCCGGAATCAACCTAGTGAACCTTCTCTGAACTGCCTCCAAAGCAAGTATATCCTTTCATAAATATGGAAACCAAAACTGCACGCAGTATTCCAGGTGCAGCCTCACCAATACCCTGTATTACTGTAGCAAGACTTCCCTGCTTTTATATTCCATCCCCTTTGCAATAAAGGCCAAGATACCATTAGCCTTCCTGATCACTTGCTGTACCTGCATACTAACCTTTTGTGTTTCATGCACAAGTGCCCCCAGGTCCCGCTGTACTGCAGAAATGGAAAAGCTTGTGAGCGACTTGCGCGGGACCTTGCAGATTGATGCGTGGCCGCACACGTGTGCAACCTCACAGGAACATTGCAGCCGCTATTGCGGTGTTTGCTTAAATCATTTTTCTCCATTGCTCTCCTGCTGGCTGGTGTTTTGAGTATACAGGTGCCACTTGCCCTCTGTACTGGATTCCTCCGCTGGTCTAGGGACGGCGTCGCCAATGAGCATGATCCTCCCCTCGTGCCCCGGCAGCAGGCACACACCCAACACTTGGAGCTCCAAGAGTGGAGGGGAGATGGGAGATAATCGGAGGGGTTGGAGGTGGCGGGTGGGTGGGGGGGGGGGGTGTGGAGGATCAGCAGGGACTGGCACATCTGTCTGAGCTCACTGGCTTCGCAACTGGGGACACGGGTAGCATTGTGGGCATCTCGTGATGCCCTCCGAACCTGCCCAGTTTAGACTGAAATTGGGATCTGTAATGATGTCCCGGTACGATGCACCAGGGTAGTACTTATGACACTGGACTAGCAACCTAGAAGTCAAAAGGTTATTCCCAATCTTGTTTTCAAATCCCCCCATGGCCTCACCCCTCCATATCTCTGTTACCTCCTCCAGCCCTATGCTCCTCAAATTCTGCCCTCTTCAGCATCCCTGATTTTAATCGCTCCACCATTGGTAGCTGTGCCTTCAACTGCATGGGCCCCAAGCTCTGAAATTCCCTTCCTAAACCTCTCTACCTCTCTTTCCTTCTCTAACACGCTCCTTAAAACCTACCTCTTTGGCCAAGCTTTTGGAGATCTGCCGTAATTTCTTGCTTTGTGGCTCAGTTTCAAATTTTGTTTTATAGTAAGTACTCCTGTGAAGTGCCTTGGGATGTTTTACTACTTTAAAGGCGCCATATAAAGGCAAGTTGTTGTGATAGCACTGGACTAGCCACCTAAAGGTTATGAGGTCAAGACGGCCAAGCATCATCCCATTGTGTAACTGCATCTGTCTGCTTACCAGTTAGTGCGGGAAGGCGGGTCTCTGCGATGATGGACGTGTCGGACGGCCAATGGCGGGAGCGTGGGGGTGGGGTGGCCGTGTGATGAAACACATCCAACCAGAGTGGGCAACCCGAGCCCATACTGACCTTTCACGGAGATTCTTGTGAACAGGATTTCATCCACCTGGCTTACCTCTGAAAGGGGCTCATTTAGTTGTTACAGTCTGCGTGTACAATGCAGTCCGTCAGGTGGAAACAAGCAGCGAAAAGAGTTGTCGGGGTTACTGGAATGTCGGGGAGTGAGATAGACGGCAAACCTGTTTAAACCAATGGAACTCTGCTTACACTCTGAAGGTGCTTTTGAAGAAAGAAAGCAAGTTCATTTCTTTAATATACCATCTTTCATGAAGTCAGGATGCCCCAAAGCACTTTGAAGTACTTATGAAGTGTAGTCACTGTTTAAATGTAGGAAATGCAATAGCCAATTTGCGCACAGCAAGCTCCCACAAACAGCAATGTGATAATGAGCAGATAATCTGTTTTGTTTAGATGTTTGTTGAGGGATAAATATTGACCTTGGCAGCAGGGGAGCCCTCCCCCGCCCCCGCTCTTCTTTGAAATAGTACGGCGGGATTTCTTTTACGTCCATCACAGAGGGCAGAAGGGACCTCGATTAGCGTTTCGTCCGAAAGGCGGCACCTTCAACAGTTCAGCGCTCCCTCAGCATTGCACTGGGGAGTGTCGGTCTGGATCTTGCAGTCATATCTCTGAGCCCGCGACCTTCTGATCCCGAGCCGAGGGTGCGACACTGAGCCACAGCTGGGTTCTTGCGGAGCACCGCGCTGTTTTCCTGCCCTTCGGCGCTTTGTGTGCGTGTGACGCGATGCCGGCATTACGGCTCTGCGTTTAAACTGGGCGTCCTTCCGAAGCCAATCCCGCCTGTTGTAATGTAGGAAATGCGGCAGTCAATTTGTGCACAGCAAGCTCCCACAAACAGTAATGTGATAATGACCAGATCATCTGTTTTTTGTAATGTTGATTGAGGGATAAATATTGGCATCAAGACAGCGGGGATAACTCACCTCTTCTTTGAAGAGTGCCAATGTATATTTTACGTCCACCTAAGAGAGCAGACGGGGCCTCGGTTTAACGTCTCATCTGAAAGACGGCACCTCCAACAGTGCAGCACTCCCTCAGCACTGCAGTGGAGTGTCGGCCTAGATGTTTGTGCTCAAGTCCCTGGAGTGGAACTTGAACACACAACCTACTGACTCCGAGGCGAGATTATTATTATTTACTCCCAAATCTTCAAGAGTATTTCTATTGTTTCCCAGCTTTAACAGTCACCCAAAAAGTATTTTTGCAGTTGAGAAGTTGAATAGACAAATGGAACATTTCTCATGCCGTCTGGCCTGTTAATCCACGGGTGAGGAGCTCCATAATTGAATCAATGAGTGGTGCAATCGATGCAGGTCTGCTGCTCTGTGCGGTGTCTCCCAGTCAGTCTGCTATTGATTAATTCCAATGAATGTATAGACATACAATGATGGAATGTAGCAGGCTCCTGCCTTTGGGTTACTTGCCAGCAGCCAACTGGAATTGATGTTTTAATCGCGGCCGAGAACCGGTTTTAAATGGGCTACGCATGTAACACTTGCCTTCTTACTGAGCGGTTCTGCCTTGGTTTGAGAATGCCATTCTCCCAATGTGCCTGCGGGTAAAGCACTGAGTCATCATGGGCAGTCCCTCAAAATCGAGGAAGACTTGCTTCCACTCGAGAAACATAGAAACATAGAAAATAGGTGCAGGAGTAGGCCATTTGGCCCTTTGAATGGCAGTGCAGGCTCGATGAGTTCATGGCTGAACATGCAACTTCAGTACCCCTTTCCTGCTTTCTCGCCATACCCCTTGATCCCCCTAGTAGTAAGGACTACATCTAACTCCTTTTTGAATATATTTAGTGAATTGGCCTCAACAACTTTCTGTGGTAGAGAATTCCACAGTTTCACCACCCTCTGGGTGAAGAAGTTTCTCCTCATCTCGGTCCTAAATGGCTTACCCCTTATCCTTAGACTGTGACCCCTGGTTCTGGACTTCTCCAACATTGGGAACATTCTTCCTGCATCTAACCTGTCTAAACCCGTCAGAATTTTAAACGTTTCTATGAGATCCCCTCTCATTCTTCTGAACTCCAGTGAATACAAGCCCAGTTGATTCAGTCTTTCTTTATATGTCAGTCCCGCCATCCCGGGAATCAGTCTGGTGAACCTTCACTGCACTCCCTCAATAGCAAGAATGTCCTTCCTCAAGTTAGGAGACCAAAACTGTACACAATACTCCAGGTGTGGCCTCACCAAGGCCCTGTACAACTGTAGCAACACCTCCCTGCCCCTGTACTCAAATCCCCTCGCTATGAAGGCCAACATGCCATTTCCTTTCTTAACCGCCTGCTGTACCTGCATGCCAACCTTCAATGACTGATGTACCATGACACCCAGGTCTCGTTGCACCTCCCCTTTTCTTAATCTGTCACCATTCAAATAATAGTCTGTCTCTCTGTTTTAACCTCACATTTATCCACATTATACTTCATCTGCCATGCATTTGCCCACTCAACTAACCTAAAAGTGAGTTCTCAGGTGACTGAACAGTCCAATACGGGAATTACAGTCTCTGTTCAATGTGGGACAGACAATGGTTGGAGGAAAGGGTGGGTGGGACTGGTTTGCTGCATGCTCCTTCCGCTGCCTGTGCTTGCTTTCTGCATTCTCTTGGCGACGAGACTCGAGGTGCTTGGCGCCCTCCTGGATGCTGTTCCTCCACTTAGGGCGGTCTTTGACCAGGGATTCTGAGGTGTCGGTGGGGATGTTGCACTTTTATCAAGGAGGCTTTGAGGGTGTCCTTGAAACGTTTCCTCTGCCCACCTGGGGCTCGCTTGCCGTGTAGGAGTTCCGAGTAGAGCGCTTGCTTTGGGAGTCTTGTGTCGGGCGTGCGAACAATGTGGCCCGCCCAACGGAGCTGGTCGAGTGTGGTCAGTGCTTCAGGATGTTGGCCTGAGCGAGAACACTGATGTTAGTGCATCTGCAGTGAGGAGTGAGCAGTGAGAATACACGGCAGGGCATTAGGACCCTGGGGTGGCCGAGCACTGCAAGGATTTCTTGGACTGGGAAGTGATATCAAATTACCATTTACTCGCCCAATGAAGTGCTTATGTGTGGGGCTTTTTTCTCTGCTTGATTAACAGGGCAGACAGGACGGTCTGTTCGATCTCTCGTTCAAAGGGTGGTTTGAAGCCATCTTCTTTTCATTCGTTGAGTGATGTCTGGCTCATTGAGTCTGAATTTAGCAGCCCGGGAGAGATGGTTCTGTAGCCTGTGTCAGGGTTGGATGAGAGTAGTGGTGATGCAGCTCACAGATGCCTTGAGCTCGAGGCATGACCTTGGCTATTTCTGGATTTTGTACACGTCAGCTCTTCGAGTGGGGCACCTTTTGAAAAGAAAGACTTGCATTTATATAGCGCCTTTCACGACCACGGGACATCTCAAAGCGCTTTACAGCCAATGAAGTACTTTTGGAGTGTAGTCACTGTTGTGATGTAGGAAACGCGGCAGCCAATTTGCGCACAGCAAGCTCCCACAAACAGCAATGTGTTTGTATTCTTTCCTACAAGCCTGAGGACATTGACGCCTTACCTACAGCCCATATGCCCAAGTTGCCACTTTTTGTGTGAGTATCAGGCTATTTGACCATTGGGGGAACCACAATCAAACATGGTCCTGTCCATTGATAAGTGTCAGCTGTGGCTCAGTGGGTAGCACCCTCGCCTCTTGCGTCACAAAGTTGTGAGTTCAAGTGCCACTCCAGGAGCTTGAACACACAAAAATTCACTGAGGGAGCACTGCACTGTCGGAAGTGTGGAGACATAAAACTGAAGTCCCGTCTGCTCTCTCGGGTGGATGTAAAAGATCCCACGGCACTATTTTGAACAAGAGTGCAGGGGAGTTGTCCCCGGTGTCCTGGCCAATATTTATCCCTTAATCAACATCACTAAATCAGATTACCTGGCAGTTATCACATTGCATTTTGTGGGCAGTTGCTGTGTGAAAATTGGCTTCCACGTTCCCACATTACAACAGTGACTACACTTCAAAGCCTACTTCATTGACTGTAAAGCGCTTTGGGACATCCTGAGGTTGTGAAAGACACTATATAAATGCAATGCCTTTTTTTTTCTCCAGCGTGGGTCAGTGGATAGTGGAGATGGAACCATGATTTTCACTCCCCGACCCCCAAATTTCTGTCCCAGATGAGACCAATTACAGCGTCCTTAATGCTGTCCGGCAGACATCTGAGCATAAAACCCTTTGAACCAAGGGCTTTCTTGACCTATTCACTCAGTTGATAAAATTGCTGAGGCATCAGGGAACCCCGCTTTGCCTTTGGCTTATGGTGCTCCTGCTCTTTCTCTCTGCCACCAGCTCCAGTGTCAAGGCTGGTTCTGCCTTGGGAGTGTCTTACAGCATCTTGATTTGCTTTCTCTGGAGGCATGGATCCTGAGCAACATGAAACAGCCACCATTTTAGCACCAGCTGGAATTTATTTGGTAGCAATGACAGAGCAGTGTCTTCAGCCTTCCTATATTGGCCAATAATGGTCTTTCCAAGTGGCTGGCCGATCTTCCTCCTCCTCCTCCTCATCATCATCATAGGCAGTCCCTCGGAATCGAGGAAGACTTGGTTCCACTTTAAAAATGAGTCCTAAGGTGGCTGAACAGTCCAATACGAGAACCACAGTCCCTGTCACAGGTGGGACAGATCGTTGAGGGAAGGGGTGGGCGGGACTGGTTTGCCGCACGCTCTTTCCGCTGCCTGCGCTTGTTTTCCGCGTGTTCCCGGCGATGAGACTCGAGATGCTCAGCGCCCTCCCGAATGCACTTCCTCCACTTAGGGCGGTCTTTGGCCAGGGACTCCCAGGTGACAGTGGGAATGTTGCACTTTATTAGGGAGGCTTTGAAGGTGTCCTTGTAACGTTTTCTCTGCCCACCTTTGGCTCGTTTGCTGTGAAGGAGTTCCGAGTAGAGCGCTTGCTTTGGGAGTCTTGTGTCTGGCATGTGAACAATGTGGCCTGCCCAGCGGAGCCCAGTAGGATCTTCCTACTTGTCCTGTGTCAGCTGTGGCTCAGTGGGCAGCACACATGCCCCTGAGTCAAAAGGTTGTTGGTTCGAGTCCCACTCCAGGGATTTGAGCACAGAAATCCAGGCTGACACCCCCAGTGCAGTGCTGAGGGAGTGCTGCACTGTCGGAGATGCCGGCTTTCGGATGAGATGTTAAACCGAGGCCCTGTCTGCTCTCTCCGGTGGCACTATGTCGAAGAAGAACAGTGGAGTTCTCCCCGGTGTCCTGTCCTTCAGTCAACATAACAAAACCAGGTTATCTGATCATTATTACATTGTCTCATCGAAGAGAGCATACAGAAATCAAGCGCAGGCAGTGGAAGGAGCATGCAGCAAACCAGTCCCACCCACCCTTTCCCTCAATGACTATCTGTCCCACCTGTGACCAGGACTGTAGTTCTCGTATTGGACTGTTCAGTCACCTAACGACTCCCTTTTTAGAATGGAAGCAAGTCTTCCTCGATTCCGAGGGACTGCCTATGATGATGATGATGATTGTGGGAGCTTGCTGTGTGCAAATTGGCTGCTGCATTTCCCACATTTCAACAGTAACTATGCTCCAAAAGGACTTCATGGGTTGTAAAGCGCTTTGAGACAACCGGTGGTTGTGGAAGGTGCTATATAAACTTTCTTACTAACCTTGCTATCTTCCTCTTTTGGCCTTTCAAGGGCCACCTAAAGAGGCAGACAGAACATGAGACCTGTCGGGCCTCCATCAATGTCCCAATCCATCGCCGCTATAGTAGTGTTTATGCAAATTGCACGCACAAATACTGGCATGTGACTTGAGCCCATAAACCCCTGACCCAGAGGCAACTGAGACAAAACTGGCGCTCGCAGTGTGAAACTTGCATAGTGCTTACAGCATAGAATCAGGCCATTCGGCCCCATTGGTTGATACTGGTGTTTATGCTCCACACGAGTCTCCTCGCCCCCCCCCCCTTCTTCTTCTCACCCCCCCCCCACTTCTTCATCTCACCCCATTAACATATCCTTCTATTCCTTTCATGTGCTTAAATGCTCTGCTATTCGTCTCTTTGTGGTAGCAAGTTCTACATTCTCACCACTCTCTGGATAACGAAGTTTCTCCTGAATTCTCTGTTGGATTAATTAGTGAGTATCTTATTTTTATGACCTCTAATTTTGGACTCCCCCACACGTGGAACCATCTTCTCTCCGTCTACCCTACCAAACCCTTTCGTTATTTTAACGACCTCTATCAGGTCAACCCCCTCAGCCTTCTCTGTATCCTTTTCTGTAAGATGGAGACCAGAAATGTGCACAGTTCTCCAAGTATGGCCTAACTTTTAACTCGTGGCGATGATCGTATGGGTGGGGGCTGGGCGAGGAAGGAGAGAAAGATGCATCGAGGTGAGATGCGGGTTGTTTACTCGATTGGCTGGTTTGCTCGTGCTTCCTGTCCAGGCATGCGAGATGAGGGCGACTTGAGACTGCTGCATGCACTCTGCAAAAAGCCACAGTTTCTTTTTTAAACATCTTGTGCCTTTCATACTCCTAAAAATATTGCAATGCTCGGTTAGAAATTTCTGCTTCAGATAAGGTCGTGTCGGCTTCCTCTTCGTGACATTTATTCAGTCTTGCGAGTAGTCTGAAGCGCTGCTCTTGTTCTGGGTGGGGGTGGGGAGGTGAGCTCTCCTGCTTTGAAAGAAGAAGGACTTGCATTTATGTAGCACCTGCCACGGCCACCGGACATTTCACAGCCAATGAAGTACTTTTTGAACTGTCGTAATGTGGGAAATGCGACAGTCAATTTGCACACAGCAAGCTCCCTCAAACAGCAATGTGATAATGACCAGATAATCTGTTATTAGTGATGCTGATTGAGGGATAAATATTGGCCCAGGATACCAGGGATAACTTCCCTGCTCTTCGGAATAGTGCCGTGGGATCTTTTACGTCCACCTGAGAGCATCCTCGTCTCATCCGAAAGACGGCACCTCTGACAGTGCAGCACTCCCTCAGCACTGCACTGGGAGTGTCAACCTTGATTTTTTGTGCTCGCGTCCCTGGAGTGGGACTTGAACCCACAACCTTCTGACTCGGAGGTGAGGGCGCTACCCACTGAGCCACGGCTGACACTGATGCATCATTATGATGTCAGAATATACCTCTGGTCCCTTCCATAGTCAAGACGGGCACAAATATTGGAGAGAAGACAAATATTTCCGAATGTCTTTGTCGGTTATTGGTGCATTAATGCATTGCACAGTTTGGAAAGCCGCAGACCAGGATAGTCTCCGATTTGGTCCTTGATCTGTACCGAATTTCCTACAATGGCTTGTGTATCTAGGCTGAGGGATGGGGGGATGGGAAAAACAAACAGCATTGTTTCTCGCCAGCAGTCCATGTGAGGGGGATGGGGGATGGGTGGCGAGGGACGAGACGGGCAAGTGTGTGTGTGCTTGCTTGCTCACTGGTTGATAGGGTTACCAACCCTCCAGGATTGGGCCGGAGTCTGCAGGAATTAAGGATTGATCTCCTGGACACTGCTGTTAGCAATCCAGGGGCAAAAAACCATCATAGTGGGACAAAAAGAAAATATTTTTGTTTTTACATATTCTTTGAACACTTGTTTACTAGTTATGAAAATATTGGAGATGGGGAGGGGGAAGAAAAGGTGATTTTACTGGGTGAGGAGAGTGGTCACGTGATGAAACTGCCAGAAATATGTCCAGCCAGAATTGGCAAGTCCACTGGCTGAGCGGAGGATATGGTTTGATGCTTACATTCCCCATGGTCAGAGTGTCCTGACTCGCGTTCCCCAGTGAGGTACTGGAGGGTGACTGTTGTGTATAACCCCGTACTGGCGTGAGCCACAGTCTTCAGGAAAGGAGGACGTAAGGGAATATGATTACAGACTTATGGAGGTGTAACACGAACTGTAATAGAAACATAGAAATTTACAGCACCTGTGAGCATACTCCCAGATCGCTGGAGCTGTTGCGCTGAGAGTGGAATAGCCAGTCACATGACATTCACAAGATGCAATAAAGCCCCGGTTAATGGAGTTCAGGTCCTCCGCGATGAGGTGGGCTGTTGTGAACCTGATGGATGAACCGGTAGGGCTCAGTATGTTAAACCTTTGATAATAAACCAACTCGTTCTTTACAGCAAATGTGTAGCCATGAATTCTTAAGCAAAGAACCCATGAAGCAAATACACTGCATGTATTACTTTGCAAAGCTCTCAATGGCTGGCTACTGAAATGCACGACAAAGGTACGTAATTGATGGAGATGTCACCTTGGCATCACCTTTCCCTGTCCCGTCTATTCCCCAAACACAAAACACCTTCCATAATCCCTGGTATCCAGTTGCTCACGGGTTGCGTGTGATTCGACCATCTCTGATGTGGCTTCGACTTGGCGATGCTAACTGTGCAATGGAGCACTGTGCGGACTGGCTCTCTGGTACTTCATTACAGACCAGGCAGGGTGCCAGCTTTTGTTAAGATACGGTTGGAGTTGTAGGTAGGGAGTGGTACTTGGCTATGGAGTTAATTTGTGTTTATTTTGTCAACTTTTTCATGTTATGCTCACTTGTGTTCCCTTCTCCCCTCTCTTTCTCTTTCCCTTTTGCTTTCTCTCTCTCTCCCCCCTCTTCTCTCCTCCCCCTTCTCTCTCTCATTCCCCCCCTTCTCTCTCTCATTCCCCCCCTTCTCTCTCTTCCCCCCCTTCTCTCTCTCTCTTCCCCCCTTCTCTCTCTCTCTTCCCCCCCCTTCTCTCTCTCTCTCTTCCCCCCCCTTCTCTCTCTCTCTCTTCCCCCCCCCTTCTCTCTCTCTCTCTTC